>NC_064924.1:329313911-329613911 GCF_023897955.1 Schistocerca gregaria | reverse complement strand
AGAATGCAGTGGACCCCATTCAGTTATATATGCATGATTTGGATCTGCAAGGGTCACATAAAACCATTCAGAAAACTGATGACCCCTTTCCCTCAAATGAAGTAATCTGCATCATATACATAGTAGCCAACGTGAGATATTGCTAAACGAATGACTATGGTTTGATCCTACTTAGTGGAAAATTGTTAACGTAAGTAGGAAGGCAGCTGCGGAGCTACGTCGGGTCCCTGCGGTGCTCAGATCCAGAGACAGCTTATGCAGAAAATTATACTGCGGTCGCTCGCTATACCAATGTCCTATCACACGATATAGCTATAAACGTGTTTTAATTTGTTTTATTTAGCTTCCAGAGTTTGTACTCTATTTAACTATTGAAAAGACACGTTCACACAGAATACATAATTGTACGATAAATAAATAAACAAATAAAATATGTAGGACTGTATATTTACAAAATGGGAATTTCAAGCTTTTATTACAACAAATGGACTGATAAGAAAATTAGGCATATATATGTAATCAATTCACACTACTTCTTAAATTTAATAAGCAGTCGCGGATAGGCACAACGAAAAGGCTGTCACAAAATAAGGTTTCAGCATCTCCGCTATAGGGTGAGTAGCAACTTTCCTTTTCATCGTATTGTTATTGATAAAGGTGTTAGGAAGGCCATACACCAGTTCCTTCTCACTCAGTGACACGTGAGTCTGCCGGCTGGAGTGGCCGAGCGGTTGTAGGCGCTACAGTCTGGAATCGCGCGACTGCTACGGTCGCTGGTTTGAATCCTGCCTCGGGCATGTGTCTGTGATGTCCTTAGGTTAGTTAGGTTTAAGTAGTTCTAAGTTCTAGGGGACTGACGACCTAAGCAGTTAAGTCCCATAGTGCTCAGAGCCACACGTGAGTCTAAGGAAGATGGCCTACAAACCGATTAAAGTATAATTTATGAAAAAAAGGAATGAGCCGTTACATTTTAAACTTCACGTTTAGAAAAAAAACTCAAATTGGATAGTTACATATCTCAATTTTTACCACAGTTTTTAATAGATTTGGAAAATTCTAGAGTTTCATACACCTGGTTTGTATGCTGTGCAAAAAAAAAAAAAAAAAAAAAAAAAAAAAAAAAAAAAAAAAAAAAATCGAAGAATCTCTGTTAATTATGAAGAAAAGTGCACCTATAGCAATAAATGCAGCCAATACTAAGTGAAAAAACAATGAAATTTCACATGTAAAAAAATATTTTGATTCATTTTTGGACTTCTGCTGCTATAAGTGTGAATCTTGAATCCTTCCTGGTTATCCTGACAGTTTCATCAATTTATTTTTAAAAGTATAGAAAGTCGAAATTAAAATGTCCTGTGGTGCCTCTCTTGCTCCTGATTGGCCCTTCTGACGTCATACCCCCGTTAATGATCTTTTGGCTGAGTGCCTGAATCGAGAGGAAATTAGACGGGAGTGGAAGGCAGCGAAAAACAGCATTAAATGAGCACATGGTCGGGAGGAGGCCAGGTACAATGAGGGAAGGCGTGTTGCTTCGATCGCTGTAGGTGATCAGGTTTTCTAAAAGTTTATAGGGGGTAAAGCCAAGGAAGTCAGGTCACGACGGAAAAATTATTATTCAAGTTTGTCGGGCCATATGTGCTCATCAAGAAGTTTTCACCCACCAGTTTACTGCCCCAGTGTAAATGTCCTGGACAGCAGTGGGATACCAGCCTAACCAGGAGCGATGATCTAGCGTGTCATTTCATTTCGTAGCAGGACCCCTTTTGTTGGCACCCACGGCACTCTCACAGCACAGCGGTTCGTCGACGATGTTCTGCGTCCCATCTTGTTGTCCCTCATGGCAGGTTATCCTGTCTTTACATTTCAATATAACGCCAGCCCGCGTACGGCGAGGTTTCTACTGCGTGTCTTTGTGCTTGCCAAACCGTACCTTGGCCACCAAGGTCACCGGATCTTTCCTTGGTTGAGAACGGTTTGAGGATTTTGAGCAGGGTGCCAGGTAGACAGAATTTGGCACGATATCCCTCAAGAAGATATGCAATAACTCTGTCAATCTGTACCAAGCCGAATAATTGGTTGCGAACTGGTCAAAGATGGACGATTGTATTATTGACTCTCTCAGTTTGTGAATATCTTGCTCTTGAATAAATCATCCAATTTTTCTGAAGTTGTAATCATTTGATTGTCTGTACATGTACGTCACATCTACCGATTTCCGTCAGATTCGGATAATTCCTTCGTGGTGAGTTTTTTTTGTCTTAGAGAGTAGTTAGTAGATCGCTGCTTTTCCTGTTATGGTTACAAAACTAATAATCGTTGGTTTTTTAGTAATTTTAGAGTGGAATAGGTTTAGAACATGGTAATTTACCACATATTATCGTATAAGCGTGTATTTCATCACAGTACAGCGATATATTCTTATGAATGCAGCACTCGGACTACATTCAGCAATATCGTGTACCTTCACAGCCCAGTGACGCGGTTCTTATAACTTTGAGGTGTTTAAGACTGAGTTTATTATGTGTTGCAGGTATTTCTAACATTAACAGTATTCACTTTTAACACATTTTAAATTTTTGATTTGGCAGGTAAGCAGTACACGGGCTGTTGTAGTGGAAATATTAAACCAAAGTCGAGGATACACCGAAAATAATTTCTCCTCTTTATTTGCCTAGAGACTGCGGATAGTATACGCTGATACCAAGCATGGAACAGTTAAACAACTTGTGGTTTTACAGACAAGCTCAGAAATCTGAGCAGAAAAGCAGAGAAAGAGAACAAATGTTTAGACAGACGTTTCTTAAAGCGGAATTTAATATGACACAATGCCGCAAAATATGGTTTTAATTAAAACAATATTTAACTCGAAACAACGAAGCAAATATGATTTTACAAGCAGGCTCAGCAGTCTAAACATTAAAACAGAGACTCGGAACAAATACGTAGACAGACTTTGATCGGAGCAAAATTTGACTTTAAACAGTCGAGCAAAATATGACTTGATATCTAAAAATACTGGAAACGTGCTTACCAGTCCAAAATTTTACTCAGGATTTTGATAGAGAATATTCTCACAATGGTGATAGTGCGTTGGTCCTCTTTACTTGACACAGGCACCGAGCTATGCGTTGAACAACTTCAGCAACACTATACAAAACTGAATTAGCTTCAATACACCCAAAAGTAATTAATACATCATACTCTTCTAATCAACTAGTTACAGTTAACGAAATGATCAAGACTGCTGCTTATCCTGAGCACAATCACTAACAAGAGCATAAGAAAAAAATTAAAGCTTCGTTTAGATCATTACTTAGAAGACCATAATTCAAACTGAGGCATCCATATAGGGTGGATGAAAATCTTTCCAAATTTTAAGCACTTCTTTACATCAGGAGAATAATTACTGTAAACCACCTATGGTTCAAATAGTTGAAATGGCTCTGAGCACTATGCGACTTAACTTCTGAGGTCATCAGTCGCCTAGAACATAGTTTTTTTTTTTTGTCATCAGTCTACTGGCTGGTTTGATGCGATCCTCCACGAATTCTTTTCCTGTGCTAACCTCTTCATCTCAGAGTAGCACTTGCAACCTACGTCATCAATTATTTGCTTGACGTATTCCAATCTCTGTCTTCCTCTACAGTTTTTGCCCTCTACAGCTCCCTCTAGTACCAAGGAAGTCATTCCCTCATGTCTTAGCAGATGTCCTATCATCCTGTCCCTTCTCCTTATCAGTGTTTTCCACATATTCATTTCCTCTCCGATTCTGCGTAGAACCTCCTCATTCCTTACCTTATCAGTCCACCTAATTTTCAACATTCGTCTATAGCACCACATCTCAAATGCTTCGATACTCTTCTGTTCCGGTTTTCCCACAGTCCATGTTTCACTATCATACAATGCTGTACTCCAGACGTACATCCTCAGAAATTTCTTCCTCAAATTAAGGCCGGTATTTGATATTAGTAGACTTCTCTTGGCCAGAAATGCCTTTTTTGCCATAGCGAGTCTGCTTTTGATGTCCTCCTTGCCCCATCCGTCATTGATTATTTTACTGCGTAGGTAGCAGAGTTCCTTAACTTCATTGACTTCGTGACCATCAATCCTGATGTTAAGTTTCTCGCTGTTCTCATTTCTACTACTTCTCATTACCTTCGTCTTTCTCTGATTCACTTAGAACTAATAAAACCTAACTAACCTAAGGACATCACACACATCCAAGCCCGAGGCAGCATTCGAGCCTGCAACCGTAGCAGTTGCTCGGCTCCAGACTGTAGCGCCTAGAACCGCACGGTCACTCCGGCCGGCAAATCACCTTTAAAGGGTGGACTAAAATAGAAAACATTTTTCATGAGGCGCCTTTGAAGATGAATTAAAAAATCTTCTCAAAGTCTTCAGCAAATATTCAACGGGGAATTAAATCTATGAAGAAATGTTAACGACTTGAAAATAGTAAGCTTGCATATAGTATATGGGTAGCGTTTTTGATTAATAATCAAAACGCCCTCGATCCTGGATTCGAAACACACCGCCGTTTAAATTCTGATTAATAATCATCATTGGTGGACGAAGGCTTCCGGCATAAGAAGTCACCCTCATTCTGCCAACGGCTTTGTGAAAGAGTGCGGAACAGCGGATGGAGGCTCAGGGCCCTCTCTTGTCCTTGGTGTGGGAAACTGGTGCTAAATGTGGAAGAATCAGCAATGACTCAACGGCATGAGGGTGCAGAAGGCAAAGGAAACCTCTGCATTAAAGACGCATAACGTGTATCCAGAGGACACGTGGTCTGCAATTGATAAAGTGTCATGATTATCTCTCCATTGGCAAAAGATTCCGGAATAGTCCCCCGTTCGGATCTCCAGGAGGGACTGCCAAGGAGGAGGTGACTATGAGAAAAAGATTGAATAACTAACGGAAGGATAACGTTCTAGCAGACGGGGGTGGAATCTCAGAAGCTTGAACGTGGTAGGGAAACCAGAAAATCCGAAAAGGGAAACGCAAAGGCTCAATCTAGACATGTTAGGGGTCTGTGAAGCGAAACTAGAAGAAAACAAGGATTTCTGGTCAGATGAGTGTAGAGTAATACAAAAAGTAGCAGAAAATGGTATAGTGGTTGCAGTACTCGCTATGAATAGGAATATAGGGCAGAAGGTGTGTTATTGTGAACAGTTCAGTGATAGGCTAGTTCCTATCACAATCGACAGCAAACCAACATCGACAACGATAGTTCAGGCACACATGATGACGTCTCAAGCTGAAGATGAACTGATCGAGAAAGTGTATTAGAATAACGATAGGAGATGAAAATCTATTAGTCGTTGCGGATTGGAATACTGTTGTAGAGAAAGGAGTACAAAGAGGCTGCAGGAGAATGTGGGTTTGGTAGTAGGAACGACAAAATTAATAGAGTTCTGTAATTTGAGCTAGTAAATATGAATACCCTGCTCAAGAGTCACAAGAGGAGGATGTATACTTGGAAAAGGACGGGTGATGTGGGAAGATTTCAGTTAGATTACATAACGGTCAGACAGATTCCGAAATCAAATACTGGACTGTTAGGCACACCCAGGAGCAGATATACAGATATAGACTCAGATCACAAAGCGATGAACAGAAGGGTCAGAAGAATCAATAAGCAAAGAAGTGGGATACGGAAATACTAGAGAATCACCAGATATTCTTGAAGCTCTCTGAGGCTATAGATACAGCAATAAGGAATAGCTCAGTAGGTAGCACAGATGAACAGGGGTAGACATCTCTAAAAACGACAATCACAGAGGCTGGAAAGAAAGACATTGGTATTAAGAAAGTAGCTGCGAAGAAAACATGGGTAATAGAAGATATACTTCAATTGATCGATAAAAGAAGGAAGTACAAAAATGTTTCGGGAAATCAAGGACTACAGAAATACAAGTCACTGAGAAATGAAATAAACAGGAAGTGCAGAGAAACTAAGACGAAATGGCTGCATGAAAAATGTGAAGAAATCAAAAGAGAAATGATTGTCGGAAGAACCGACTCAGCATCTAGGAAAATCAAAACAACCTTCAGTGAAATTAAAAACAACGGTGGTAACATTAATAGTACAACGGGAATCGCACTATTAAATGCAGAGGAGAACGCGAATAGGTGGAAAGAGTACATTAAAGGCGTCTATGAGGTGGAAGATTTGTCTGATGTGACAGAGCCGGCCGCTGTATCCTAGCGGTTCTAAGCGCTTCAGTTCGGAACCGCGCTGCTGCTACAGTTGCAGGTTCGAATCATGCCTCGGGCATGGATGTGTGTGATGTCCTTAGGTTAGTTAGGTTTAAGAAGTTCTAATTCTAGGGGACTGATGACCTCAGATGTTAAGTTCCATAGCGCTCAGAGCCATTTGAACCATTTTGATGTGATAGAAGAAGACATAGGAGTCGATTCATCTGATGTGATAGAAGAAGAAACAGGTGTTGATTTAGAAGAGATAGGGGATACAGCATTAGAATCAGAATTTAAGAGCGCTTTGAGGGGCTTGAGATCAAATAAGGCAGAAGGGATAGATAATATTTCATCAGAATTTCTAAAATCATTAGAGGAATTGGCAATAAAACAACAATTCACGTCGGTGTGTAGAATGTACGGGTCTGGTGACATATCATATGACTTTCGGAAAAATATCATCCACACAGTTCCGAAGAGTGCAAGAGCTGACATGTGCGACAATTGTCGTACAATCAGATTAACAGCTCATGCATCTAAATTGCTGACAAGAATAATATACAGAAGAATGGAAAACAAAACTGAGGATGTGTTAGATGACGATCGTTTTGGCTTTAGGAGAGGTAAAGGCACCACAGAGGCAATTCTGAGGTTGCAGTTGGTAATGGAAGCAAAACTAAAGAAAATTCAAGACACGTTTCTGGGATTTTTCTCCCTTGGAAAAGCGTCGACAATGCAAAATTCTGAGAATAGTATAGGTAAGCTATGGGGAAATACTGGTAATATACAAAGAAATCTTTGGGTGGGTCTACAGGTAGCTTCTTTGATTCATAATCAAAACGTCTTCGGTCCCGGGTACGATCCCCGCCACTGCCTAAATTTTGATAAATAGTCAGCATTGGCGGCCGAAGACTTCCGGCATAAGAAGTCAGCCTCATTCTGCCAACGGCCTTGTCAAAGAGGGCGGAGGAGCGGATACAGGTTCAGGGCACTCTCTTGTCCTAGGGGTGGGAAATTTCCCCTAAAGGCGGAAGAATCATCAATAATCAACGACATGAGGATGCAGAAGGCAATGGAAACCACTGCATTAAATACATGTAACGTGTATCCACAGGACAAGTGGCCTGTAGTTGAAGAAGTGTCTTGATGATCTCTCCATTGGCAAAATATTCCGGAATAGTCCCCCTTTCGGATCTCCAGGAGGGAACTGCAAAGGGGGCGGTTACCATGAGAAAAAGATTGAATAATCAACGAAAGGATAATGTTCTACGAGTCGGGGCGTGAAATGTCAGAAGCTTGAACGTGGTAGGAAAATGTAAAGGGAAATGTAAAGGCTCAAGCTAGATATAGTAGGGGTCAATGAAGTGAAGTGGAAGGAAGACAAGGATTTCTGGTCAGATGAATATCGGGTAATATCAACAGCAGCAGAAAATGGTATAACAGATGTAGGATTCGTTATGAATAGGAAGGTAGGGCAGAGGGTCTGTTACTGTGAACAGTTCAGTGACCGGGTTGTTCTAATCAGAATCGACAGCAGACCAACACCGACAACGATAGTTTAGGTATACATGCCGACATCGCAAGCTGAAGATGAACAGATAGAGAAAGTGTATGAGGATATTGAAAGGGTAATGCAGTATGTAAAGGGGGACTGGAATGCAGTTGTAGGGGAAGGAGTAGAAGAAAAGGTTACAGGAGAATATGGGCTTGGGACAAGGAATGAAAGAGGAGAAAGACTAATTGAATTCTGTAACAAGTTTCAGCTAGTAACAGCGAATACCCTGTTCAAGAATCGCAAGAGGAGGAGGTATACTTGGAAAAGGCCGGGAGATACGGGAAGATTTCAATTAGATTGCATCATGGTCAGACAGAGATTCCGAAATCAGGTACTGGATTGTAAGGCGTACCCAGGAGCAGATATAGACTCAGATCACAATATAGTAGTGATGAAGAGTAGGCTGAGGTTCAAGACATTAGTCAGGAAGAATCAATACGCTAAGAAGTGGGATACGGAAGTTCTAAGGAATGACGAGATACGTTTGAAGTTCTCTAAGGCTATAGATACAGCAATAAGGAATAGCGCAGTAGGCAACACAGTTGTAGAGGAATGGACGTCTCTATGAAGGGCCATCACAGAAGTTGGGAAGGAAAACATAGGTACAAAGAAGGCAGCCCGCGAAGAAACCATGGGTAACAGAAGAAATACTTCAGTTGATTGATGAAAGGAGGAAGTACAAATATGTTCCGGGAAAATCAGGAATGCAGAAATACAAGTCGCTGAGGAATGAAATGAATAGGAAGTGCAGGGAAGCTAAGACGAAATGGCTGCAGGAAAAATGTGAAGACATCGGAAAAGATATGATTGTCGGAAGGACAGACTCAGCATACAGGAAAGTCAAAACAAACTTTGGGGACATTAAAAGCAACGGTGGTAACATTAAGAGTGCAACGGGAATTCCACAGTTAAATGCAGAGGAGAGAGCAGATAGGTGGAAAGAATACATTGAAAGCCTCTATGAGGGTGAAGATTTGTCTGATGTGATAGAAGAAGAAACAGGAGTCGATTTAGAAGAGATAGTGGATCCAGTATTAGAATCGGAATTTAAAAGAGCTTTGGAGGACTTACGGTCAAATAAGGCAGAAGTGATGGATAACATTCCATCAGAATTTCTAAATTCATTAGGGGAAGTGGCAACAAAACGACTATTCACGTTGGTGTGTAGAATATATGAGTCTGGCGACATACCAACTGACTTTCGGAAAAGCATCATCCACACAATTCCGAAGACGGCAAGAGCTGACAAGTGCGAGAATTATCGCACAATCAGCTTAACAGCTCATGCATCGAAGCTGTTTACAAGAATAATATACAGAAGAATGGAAAAGAAAATTGAGAATGCGCTAAGTGACGATCAGTTTGGCTTTAGGAAAAGTAAAGGCACGGGAGAGGCAATTCTGACGTTACGGTTAATAATGGAAGCAAGGCTAAAGAAAAATCAACACACATTCATAGGATTTGTCTACCTGGAAAAAGCGTTCGACAATATAAAATGGTGCTAGCTGTTCAAGATTCTGAAAAACGTAGGGGTAAGCTATAGGGAGAGACGGGTCATATACAATATGTACAACAACCAAGAGGGAATAATGAGAGTGGACGTTCAAGAACGAAGTGCTCCTATTATAAAGGGTGTAAGACAAGGCTGTAGCCTTTCGCCCCTACCCTTCAATCTGTACATCGAGGAAGCAATGATGGAAATAAAAGTAAGGTTCAGGAGTGGAATTAAAATACAAGGTGAAAGGATATCAATGATACGATTCGCTGATGACATTGCTATCCTGAGTGAAAGTGAAGAAGAATTAAATGACCTGCTGAACAGAATGAACAGTCTAATGAGTACACAGTATGGTTTGAGAGTAAATCGAGAAAGACGAAGGTAATGAGAAGTAGAAGAAATGAGAACAGCGAGAAACTTAACATCAGGATTGATGGTCACGAAGTCAATGAAGTTAAGGAATTCTGCTACCTAGGCAGTAAAATAACCAATGACGGACGGAGCAAGGAGGACATCAAAAGCAGACTCGCTATGGCAAAAAAAGGCATTTCTGGCCAAGAGAAGTCTACTGATATCAAATACCGGTCTTAATTTGAGGAAGAAATTTCTGAGGATGTACATCTGGAGTACAGCATTGTATGGTAGTGAAACATGGACTGTGGGAAAACTGGAACAGAAGAGAATCGAAGCATTTGAGATCTGGTGCTATAGAGGAATGTTGAAAATTAGGTGGACTGATAAGGTAAGGAATGAGGAGGTTCTACGCAGAATCGGAGAGGAAAGGAATATGTGGAAGGGACAGGATGATAGGACATCTGCTAAGACATAAGGGAATGACTTCCATGGTACTAGAGGGAGCTGTAGAGGGCAAAAACTGTAGAGGAAGACAGAGATTGGAATACGTCAAGCAAATAATTGAGGACGTAGGTTGCAAGTACTACTCTGAGATGAAGAGGTTAGCACAGTAAAGGAATTCGTGGCGGGCCGCATCAAACCAGTCAGTTAGTAGACTGATGAAAGAAAAAGAAAAAAAAAAGTTCTGGAGTGGAACTAAAATTGAAGGTGAAAGGGTGAAAGTATATCAATGATACGAACCGCTAATGACATTATCATCCTGAGTGAAAGTGAAGAATTACATGATGTGCTGAATCGGAATTAACAGTCTATTGAGTACAAAATATGGTCTGAGAGTACATCGAAGCAAGTTGAAAATAAAATAGCAGAAATGAGAACAGCAACGACTGATGGTCGTGTATTCGATGAATTTAAGGAATTGTAGTACCTAGAGAGCAAAACAACCAATAACAGAGGGAGTAAGGAGGACATGAAAAGCGGAGCAGAACTGGCAAAAAGGGCATTCCTGGCCAAGAGAAGTCTAGTAATGTCAAACATAGACCATAATTTGAGGAATAGATTCCTGAGAATGAACGGTTGGAGCACGGCATTCTATGATAGTGAAGCGTGAACTGTGGAAAAACCGGAACAGAAGAGAATCGAAACATTTGACATGTGGTGGTACACATGAATGTTGAAAATTCGGTGGACTGATAAGGTATGGAATAAGGAGGTTCTGCACAGAATCGGAGAGGAGAGGAATATGTGGTAAACATTGACCAGGAAAATGGACAGGATGATATTACATCTGTTAAGACATCAGGTAATGATTTCTATGGTACTAGAGGCTCCTGTAAGGGTAAAAACTATAGAGGAAGACGATAAAAATACATGCAGCAAATAATTGAGGACATACGTTGAAAGGGGCAGAGGTTACAGACTTAAAGCCACCAACTATTTAATTATCAAATTGGAAATTCTATAGGATGTGACACGTTGGAGGGGAGAAGGAACGCTGCAAAAGCCAAGCCATATCAAATAACAATTAAGCCGATGTGGTGTAGGAAAAAACAGTATACTGCGAGCAGGGTAACTTTAACTGTAATCACTAATGTTGAAAACCAAAGGACAACTTCCGAACCATAACGCTCAAATAATGTGGCTGACCAACAAAGGTAGTAGGCAGCAGAGCAGCTCACACGGACTCAATCTTGCAAGCAACTCCGTGAGATGGCACACATAGCCCAGACGACAGCTATTTCTGCCATACACCGTGCTGGTCCTGGAAGGGTGTGTATGACACATCAAATAACACTCGCTTGAGCTCTGGAATTAAGTGGTGTAATTTATTTTTCTCTATCTTGTACAGTTTAGAAATCATTAATGTTCAAAGTTACCTTGATACCGACTCATGTCTCTCTTTGATCCAGGTGATCTAAAATGGGTCTGAAATGTGAACAGAAGATCGAAATCATCCTTATACCAGGGGAACGCACCCACCAAACAATAGCAGTTGACTACAACAGACGGCACCCAGACAGAGAACCTGTATCTCACAGCACGGTGGCTCACGTGATCACCAAATTCCGGGAGACGGGATCTGTTCACGATAGGGCACGTAGTGGGTGACCAAGGACTGCCACCAATGAAGAAACTGCAACTGCGGTTGTTGCGTCGTTTGTGAAAAGTCCTAAACGAAGTACCCATCATGTGGCCCTAGCATGTGGAATAAGCCAAACCTCCTTTTTCCGGATATTGCACACCAATAAGTGGCATCCTTACAAGCTGTAGATGCCACATAGACTTAACAAGAATGACCCTGATCGCCGGTTGGAGTTCTGCCTTTGGACTACTGAACGACACGAACTGGAGCATTCGTTTGCCAAGGGCATACTGTTCAGCGAGGAGGCGTATTTCCCTCTGAACGGGGAGCTTAATCGGCATAATTGTCGATACTGGAGTGACTCAAATCCAAACTGGGTTGCCCCAATTCGAGAACATAGTCCAGTGAAGGTGATGGTGTGTTGTGGAATACGGGACACCCGCATCAATGGGCCATATTTCATTTACAAAAACCTTAACTGGACCACAGTATATGATGATGCTGCTGCAGGACCTTGTGTTCCGTTCCACACTGAACGCTGACGGCATTTGCCCATCTTATTTTTAGCACGATGGAGCCCCTGGACACTATGGCAGTGGTGTACGTGAATGGTTGGAGGAACAACTGCCAGGGAGGTGGATTGGTCGCCGTGGTCCCGTGGAGTGACCGCCCAGATCCCCTGACTTAACGCCCCTTGATTTTTGTCTATGGGGACATCTTAAGCAGTTAGTGTATACTGAGAGCATCCGTGATTTGAGACACCTGCAGGAACACATACAATAAGCCTGTGACCAAATTGCAGGAGACACTCTCCTCCGTGTGCAGTCAGAGTGGTTTCAGCGACTACAGTTTTGCATTGCATGGGATGGACAACACGTAGAACATGTGTTGTAGCACTTGGCATGAAGGTAATTTCCCATCTTTGAATATTAATAACCTCTAAACTGTACAAGATAGGCAAAAACAAATTACACCACTAAATTACAGAGCTCAAGCGAGTGTTGTTTAATGTGTCATACATTCCTCTTCCCATTTAAAAAAAATGACTTGAATCCAAATTATCGGATTTCAAGATGGCGGCCATGAATGATTTCCAAAAGTTGCTGTCCCACTTCAAACCTGTGTTCCCATCATCTCATTTCAATTTTCCATTTAATCTTCCAACTTATGCAGGGGTCCAGGGACTTTTGACTCGCCCTTTGTATCTGGGAGACACACATATCATCCAAATCCCCCTCCCCCCCTCGCTTGTGGTGAAACAGTGGGAGGGTAACCAGAACTACCTTCTTCCGACACTTTAGGACCACCACTCGGTCATCCGTTCTTGATTTGGGTCAAATGTGCTGTAGGTTTTTCCCAGGAAGCTCGCCAGATACCTCTCCAATTGCGAACGTGTGGGGCATTATTGGCAGGACTCTCCCACCAGCTCGGGATTTTGGTGATCTAACACACCAGTTGGAGAGAATTTGGCACGATAGGGCATCTAACAACCCATTTAATGCCAAGCTCAATAAATGCTTACGTAATGGCCAGAGGCAGACAAATTCCTTATTGATTTGATCAATTTGAGAAGCTCTTCCATTTGTTTGTCTGTACATGTAGATCACATCCATCGATTTCCGTCTCATTCGGATAAATATATCGTGGTGTGTCGTTTTTGGTCTTAGAGTTTATATTTAATAAAAATTAAAAAGCAGTTTTGAACTCAAAACACATGTATTTAAAAATGACCGGTTTCAATCCGTTTTAGACAATCATCAGACCAAACTCCACAGGTGGCAAGCAGATACTGTGACATGGAGGAGGAACCGAATCTACGAGTCAGCAGTTGAGATGTCTCCTACATGACATGTTTCATACATACGTTTCCTGCTTCTTGTCGCTGTAACAGTCTTCCACTTTTGGTCTACTTTCGTCTGATGATCGTCTGAAACAGACTGAAATCGGTCATCATTGTTAAATAAAAGTGTTTGTGTGATCAAGGCTGCTTGTTATATTTACTACACAGAAATTACCTATGAAACTTCCTGGCAGATTAAAACTGTGTGCCGGACCGAGACTCGAACTTGGGACCTTTGCCTTTTGCTTGCAAGTACCCTGCCAACTGAGCTATCCAAGCACGACTCACGCCCCCTCCTCACAGCAGTACCTCGTCTCCTACCTTCCAAATCTCATTCAGGAAACATTCCCCAGGCTGTGGCTAAGCCATGTCTCCGCAATATCCTTTCTTTCAGTAGTGCTAGTTCTGCAAGTTTCGCAGAAGCGCAGAAGAGCTTCTGTATAGTTTGACAAGTAGGAGACGAGGAACTGGTGTAATTAAAGTTTCATATCAGCGCACACTCCGCTGCAGAGTGAAAATCTCATTCTGGAAACATCCCCCAGACTGTGGCTAAGCCATGTCTCCGCAATATCCTTTCTTTCAGGAGTGCTAGTTCTGCAAGGTTCGCAGGAGAGCTTCTGTAAAGTTTGGAAGGTAGGAGGCGAGGTACTGGCAGAAGTGAAGCTGCGAGGACGGGGCGTGAGTCGTGCTTGGGTAGCTCAGTTAGTAGAGCACTTGCCCGCGAAAGGCCAAGGTCCCGAGTTCGAGTCTCGATCCGGCACACAGTTTTAATCTGCTAGGAAGTTTCATATCAGCGCACCCTCCGCTGCAGAATGAAAATCTCATTCTGGAAACATCCCCCAGGCTGTGGCTAAGCCATGTCTCCGCAATATCCTTTCTTTCAGGAGTGCTAGTTCTGCCAGGTTCGCAGGAGAGCTTCTGTAAAGTTTGGAAGGTAGGAGGCGAGGTACTAGCAGAAGTGAAACTGTGAGGACGGGACGTGAGTCGTGCTTGGGTAGCTCAGTTGGTAGAGCACTTGCCCGCGAAAGGCAAAGGTCCCGAGTTCGAGTCTCGGTCGGGCACACAGTTTTAATCTGCCAGGAAGTTTCATATCAGCGCACACTCCGCTGCAGAGTGAAAATCTCATTCTGGAAGTTACCTACATTTCTCGAAGACAGCTGTTTTTAAGGACAAGTTGCCACGTACTGTGGACGTGCAGAAATGAAAACAAGTGAGACACTAAAAACACGTGGTGTCGTGTCAAGCTACGATTAGGCACCCAGAGTTTAGTTTATTCTCTGACGTAGTGCAAGTAAAATTTGGATGTAGCATATATGCTACGCCTGATGAAGATAAATGGGGGTATACAGAAGCAAAAGCCGATAGTGTTGTTGTATTGTACGATTAGAAGAGAGTGACGGGATTCATTACATGAATTAAATGAAACAGATGGAAGCGATATAAGATGTATTGGCTATGCTTACAATGTTTGAGTGGGATAGTCAGCTGTCCAAGGCGTGCTGATCGGATTGTTGCGTAAAAATGTCATGTAAATCTGTGGTGCACTGTGAACGTGTTTTCGAACTCGTTCATTGTGTGAGTGACATCGCATCCTCTGGCAGCAGTCTCTGTGGTTATTAAGAGCTGATTGGCTCAGACCTATTGTATTGTGTGTCTTCGTAAACACACGCACGTGACAGGGTGTCATGCAATCGACAGGTTCCATACGCCCTGAGGAGACCGCTAATGGGACCGTGGCACGCGCTCTGAATTATTCAATTCCCATCCTGTGCTCGTTGACACACGCCCGTCACCCGTAATGACTCCCTGTCCGTATTCTGCTGTGGCATGTAGCGGGTGTTTAGGTGCATGCTTGTTTTTTTTTTTTTTGGTAATGTATATCGCGTATTAAAACGAATTACGGGTGTGTGTGTGTTTGGGGGGGGGGGGGGGGGGGAGGAAGGGGGGCGGGTAGAGCGTTGTTAACACAAACGGAATCTCAAAATTACACTTGACTTTAAGTGCCATTTCATAGCAGCCGATCGGAACACAGTTAAATCTCCAGATATATTTCATCACATTCGACAATAATAAAACAAATATTTCATTTTACAGCTGGTAGTTAAAAAAATATTTTTCTGTAGTCTTTCAGGCACATCATTAAAACAATAGCACTCTTCAATATAAAGGATGGAATGGGTATAAATGCAGGTATTTTTATACGCGGTACTTTAATAAGTACACACATCAGTATGAGGTTAGTTTTGCTCCGTATCAAATAGTCTTACTACAAACATGTGACAAACTTTATAGCTTGATGTTTTCTGATTGGTCGTACGGCACCACTAAGTGTAGTACATATGTCAGTATAGATCGACTGTTTTGCGTACACAAGTCCACGCTTCAGGACCTGATCTGCAGCCCATGGGAAAATAAGCATTAATGGCTTGCTATTATCACATGTACTTGGAGGCACTAAATAAAAACATACGACTTGTAATGGCTATAATCATTACTCTGCAAATGATGTAAATAGTGATGTAATGTTTTTCACTGCACAATCCTCAGTAACCAATAGAAATATCTGCACTTCCTATACCCTTTATATACTACAGAAGCACAATCGTTCACCTAAAGTGATAAAACTGAATGGTGTTGAGCTATTTCGAAACAAAGATGTTACAAGTGTTTAAATTTACATTAACAGCAATTTCGCAACTAGTGTTACATCCTTCATAAGAATTACGAAAGTCTTTTACAAGTAGATACCCGTCTAAAAATATATATGACAAATATAAGTCAATTAGCTTGGCACGCACGGAACCCTCGACATTGTTACGGCGCAACTTAAATACGTTAGTTGCCAATGGGCAATAATTTATATCAATGGGTCAAATTGAAAATTTGTGGTGGACCGGGATTCGAAACCAGGTCTCTTAATTACTAGGCAGATGTATGACCATTACCCATCCAGACACAATGGTCAGCGCAACTCCACGGACTAGCCTAGCACGCCTCCTGTCAGACCCAAATTCTCATACTACACATTACTGATGTAGTACCCCTGCTCGTTAGCGTCATTGCTCGTGGTATATCACTGATTCATATAAGAGCTCGAGCTTGGTGTTCATCTGCCCTGAGCGGATCACTGGTAGCCATCACTTTAATTACGCATGTAGTGTTCTGTTTTCTTCGGACATGTTCAAACACGGTGGGACCACACTTTACATACCACACACATCTGTACAATCTCGAAGCAGTAAAGTGAAAACAGACTCAATAGCCTCTATCGGAAACAAACATACAGTGAATCACTGTCAACAGACGACAATGTTAATACCAGTGATCACTGGCGTGGGGCTATTTAACCTCTTCGGAGCACAACTGAGGAACACGCCAGTATAGTCCCGTCATTCCCGCATCCATCATTATCTAAATTTACATCTAGATCTACGGGATACTCCGCAAATCACATTTAAGTTCCTGGCAGAGGGTTCATCGAACCACCTTCACAATTCTCTATTATTCCAATCTCATATAGCGTGTGGAAAAATGAACACTTATATCTTCCGTACGAGTTCTGATTTCCCTTATCATGGTGATCGTTTCTTCCTATGTAGGACGGTGTCAACAAAATATTTTCGCATTCGGAGGAGAAAGTTGATCATTGGAATTTCGTGAGGAGATTCCGCCGCAACGAAAAACACCTTTGTTTTAATGATGTCCACCCCAAATCCTGTATAATTTCAATGGCACTCTCTCCCTTATTTCGCTATAATACAAAACGTGGTACCCTTCTTTCAACTTTTTCGGTGTACTCCGTCAATCCTATCTGGTAAGGATTCCACACCGCGCAGCAGTATTCTAAAAGAGGACCTACAAGTGTAGTGTAGGCAGTCTCCTTACTAGATCTGTTACATTTTCTACGTGTCCTGCCAATAAAACGCAGTCTTTGGTTAGCCTTCCCAACAAAATGATCTATGTGTTTCTTCTAATTTAAGTTGCTCGTAATTCTGACTCGTAGGTACTTAGTTGAATTTACGGCCATTAGATTTGACCGATTTATCGTGTAACCGAAATTCAACAGAATCCTTTTAGCACTCATGTGGATGACCTTGCACTTTCCGTTATTTAGCGTCAGTTGTCAATTTTCGCACCATTCAGATATCTTTTCCAAATCGTTTTGATCTTCTGATGACTTCACTGGGCGATAAACGGCAGCGTTATCTGCAAACAACCGAAGACGGCTGATCAGATTGTCTCCTAAATCGCTTATATAGATAAGGAACAGCAAGGGACCTATAACATTACGTTGGGGAACGCCAGAAATCACTTCTTACTCGAAGGCCTTTTCCGTCAATTACTAATAACTATGACCTGCCTGGCAGGAAATTACGCATCCAGTCACGTGACTGAAACGATGTTCCATAAGCACGCAATTTCACTGCAAGCCGCTTGTGTGGTACAGAGTCAAAAGCCTTCCGGGAATCCATAAATACGGTATCCATCTGAAATCCCTTGTCAATAGCTCTCAACACTTCATGCGGGTAAAGAGCTCGTTGTGTTTCAGAAGAACGATGTTTTCTAAATAGTGTTCGCCGTGTGTATAGGCCCTTTTCTTCGAGTTAATTCATAATGTTCGAACACAATATACGTTCAAAAATCCTGCTGCATATCGACGTTAATGATATGGGCCTGTAATTTAGTGGATTACTCCTACTACCTGTCTTGAATATTGGTGTGACCTCTGCAAATTTCCAGTCTTTGGGTACGGATCTTTCGTCCAGCGAACGATTGTATATGATTGTTAAATATGGAGCTATTGCATCAGCATACTTTGAAAACAACCTAATCGGTATACAGTCCGGACCAGAAGACTTTTATTAAGTGATTTAAGTTGCTTCACTACTGCGAGAATACTCACTTCTACGTTACTCGTCTTGGCAGCTGTTCTTGATTCGAATTCTGGAACATTTACTTCGCCTTCTTTTGTGAATGCATTTCGAAAGGCTGTGTTTAGTAACCCTGCTTTGGCAGCACTGTCTTCGATAGAATCTCCATTGATTTCGCACAGAGAAGGCATTGATTGTTTCTTGCCGCTAGCATACTTCACATACGACCGGAATCTCTTTGGGTTTTCTGTCAGGTTTCGAGACAAAGTTTCGTTGTGGAAACTATTATAAGCATCCCGGATTGAAGTCCACGCTAAATTTCGAGATTCTGCAATAGATCGCCAATCTTGGGGATTTTCCCTGTGTTTAAATTTGGCATGTTTGATTGGTTGTTTCTGAAACAGTGTTCTGACAGGTTTTGTGTATCAAGGAGGAGCAGCTCCGTCGTTTGTTAATTTATTTGGTATAAATCTCTCAACTGCTGCTGATACTGTTTCGTAGAATTCAGTCCACATCGGAACGTGGCATGCATACATCCACCTGGACGCTGTACTCCGCACACGGCAGCAAGTATGGGAAACAGACAGCCTGACCTCGCTACTTATAGTTCGGTATTGCCCTCGTTGCTCAGCGTTCGCACCTTCCTGACTACAGTGTACAGACGGCCAGTTCACCAATCCAGTCCAGCTCGTTCCTTCCTTGTTGCTAGGAAGACTGTTTGCCGAGCCTTCGCTTTAGCTGATTCTGTTTCACTTGCTCCAGGCTACAGGTAACACCAGCCAAACAACAGTGGCAGCAAGGTTTCTCTGACATCGATAGACGATACAACAACAGAAACATGTACTGAAAACCTACCAATTGTAATAGTACCAACGTTGATACGCTGTGGAGCTACAAAATTAAGAGAAGGATTTGTGAAATACGGCAAAAATAAAAATAAAAATATTGAAATCATAAAAAAGAACCGATGAAAACAGAAGCGAGATTTCGAGCATATAAACTTGAAAGACATCGTCCTGCTGGTGAGTGTAAGAAGCTGAAATTGTTCTCCAAGAGAGAATTATGGAGTAGGTCTTCCACAGAAACCAAGGAAGAAGACTGGAATAATTTTAACAGAAGAATGGGAATAACAACACATTTACCTGATGAAAGAATATTAGAAGAAATGGTTCAAAGGGCTCTGAGCACTATGGGACTTAACAGCTGAGGTCACCAGTCCCCTAGAACTTAGAACTTCTTAAACCTAACTAACCTAAGAAGATCACACACATAGCGGTCGCACTGTTCCAGACTGAAGTTCCTAGAACCGCTCGGCCACACCGGCAGGCAATGTTAGAAGAATTCGAAAGGTTAGTTACAATTATTCGCTTGACCCTTAACACCATCGGTTCGGAAATGATATTGAAGGTACGCGAACACAAAAGCAGATGCACCACTTAAAAAGGTTGAACACAGTCCACAGTTTGCAGTTTCCTAGCTAAAACTTAGGCAGTGCCTTCCAGGCCAGCGACACTATGGCACTTTAACAGCACTGAGATTGGGTGGGCCACAACACTACTTATGTTTCTACTAACATAAAGAAGAATAGAAAATAAAAATAATGAAGTAACAATAGGAAAACAACATGGAGTTATATTTACGCTATTTGTTAACATACTTCGTTTCGTTGATGCTAACCTTAGCACATCTCAAAGGTCATTCAGCAAATTCCTCGGAAGTGACGGAGTCGCTAATCGCTTTCATTACCCGGTACAATTATCTGGGAACAAGACAGTATTTTACCTTATTGTACTTAAGGCGAGTAGATCTAACGGTGTTTCTATTGAACTTTCTGAGTTCACAGACCTGGTAGGTCTCGAGAACTGTTCTCCAAAGTGCTAATGAGTGTTATTCGAGAGTACAGAAGTTCGAGTCGTCGGTAAATTGGAGAGTAACTTCTGCTTGTTTAGGACTTGGAAACGTTCTTTAATTTTTTTTTAAGCAACACGTTCTTGCACTTGCAAATTTACACAGTAATTAATTTACCCCCACGTAAGACGTGTTTGTGAAGGAGGAGGATAAGATTTGTGACCACGTGAATAAACACGGTCGGACTTTCACAACATTCTATGAAACACTAACCAGTGCAATGCAAGATAGATTTCTATGTCATGGGCCGTATTGAGGGAACGCCGTATTATTATACAGCTCGCTGCAGATAAATTGCCGTATTTAGTGTTTGTATCAGAATTTCCGGGAACTGGAACACGTGCTGATTCAAGCTACCGAAAAATTAACGCTATACTGTCTGTTAGCGGTATAAACGTAGATACCGTGAGTTAGTTGATTTTTCTATGCGTCTAATAGTCACCCCAAAGCACATCACATGCTTTATATTTGATGTTTTCTGCAACAAGGTCGTAATTGTGCTGCAAAGTAAACCACGCCTGCCTGTATAGACTCTACATTTTGTGTCCGCCATCCACACTTCAATACATGACCTATTGTCGAGGCGAAAGTAAAAGATTAATGGGTTGATTGTGTCATATGTACACGGCGATAATAACCAGCCTTAAAGCTTAGTACTCATAACATGTAGAGTTATTACTCCGCAAGTGAAGTAAATACTGATGTACCTTTTGGGGTGGATAGCACCAAAACATTGATCGCGTACATGACTGCAATTTGATGATTCAGTCAAAATGGAACGTAGTCATCAGCTATTTCATGACTATGACAGACGAGTTGAAACGCAGAGCTCGTGAATCACTTCCGGACTGTAGATTGGAAGCATCTACATGACTACTCTGCAATTCACATTTAAGTGCTTGGCAGAGGGTTCATCGAACCACAATCATACTATCTCTCTACTATTCCACTCCCGAACAGCGAGCGGGAAAAACGAACACCTAAACCTTTCTGTTCGAGTTCTGATTTCTCTTATTTTATTTTGATGATCATTCCTACCAATGTAGGTTGGGCTCAATAAAATATTTTCGCATTCGAAGAGAAAGTTGGTGACTGAAATTTCGTAAAAAGGTCTCGCCGCGACGAAAAACGTCTATGCTGTAATGACTTCCATCCCAACTCGTGTATCATATCTGCCACACTCTCTCCCCTATAACGTGATAATACAAAACGAGCTGCCCTTTTTTGCACCCTTTCGATGTCCTCCGTCAATCCCACCTGGTAAGGATCCCACACCGCGCAGCAATATTCTAACAGAGGACGAACGAGTGTAGTGTAAGCTGTCTCTTTAGTGGACTTGTTGCATCTTCTAAGTGTCCTGCCAATGAAACGCAACCTTTGGCTCGCCTTTCCGACAATATTATCTATGTGGTCCACAACTGTATATTAGGCCA
Organism: Schistocerca gregaria; assembly: GCF_023897955.1. Lineage (NCBI taxonomy): Eukaryota > Metazoa > Arthropoda > Insecta > Orthoptera > Acrididae > Schistocerca > Schistocerca gregaria. The sequence continues at coordinate 329,592,171 of NC_064924.1, read as the reverse complement.
GTAGGACCCTAGATCTTTTGGTGGAGACAGTGTCTACCGCTATTTTGACCCATCATCTTGGATTACATCACGGAACTGACGTCAGTGGTGTTCCTGTGTACTTGGTCCAGACCTTGTGGTGAAGACACTGTTTCCTGCCATATTGGATAATGGTACTTGCGTCATCAGCTGACGGGTCAGTGGCCATCTTGGACTGCGTCACGGTTGAGAGTACCCTATGCCACCAGTACTGTGTACTAGATCAGTTGGAGTTCGAACCTCGTGGCGAAAACGCTGGATGGGTGTATTGCAGCAAATTGTTTAAATAAAGATTGGTAAATGCAAAATAATAAAGACTTATATCCAGCACAGGCCGAGTCCTACGTCCTCCAATCCATAGAAGGAGGTGGCAGTTGGGTGACTTAGGTTAGTGGCTTTGCCTTTTCTTTCCCGCCATTTTCTTAGGTTAGTGGAGATACCCCAATTAACCTATTTCCCTGCAAAAATTCAAACTTCGCGCCAGTTCATAGGATGAGGTGGCTGTTAGATGACTTAGGTTAGTGGAGGTAGCCCAAGTGACCTACCTTCCAACCATTTCCTTAGGTTACTAGAGGTAACTGGTGTATTGCATTACACTGATGAAATTTGAGCTTCCCACCATTTACTGGGGGAGGGGGTTAGGCTAGTTTACATAGCCCAAATGACCTATCTTCTCACCAAAATTCGAATGTTCCTCCAAAATACGCCATCTTTGATTACGTCATGCGTTGTCCAAGTCTACACACCATCATATTGGATGATGTCATCGCCGCCATCTTGGATACATCTGGCAACAATGCTGAGTGTGCTTGTACGCCGCTTGTTCCTGTACTGTACTGTTGTTCAGTAGACTCTCTTTAGTCATCCATAGAAATGTATGCACTCGTACACTGTATCAAAAGGCGTTGTTTTTCTTACAATTTGTTGGATTAATACATCGGTGAAAGGTTATTGGTTGATGAAAGGTTCAAAGGTGTGGCTGCTCCCCGGACGTGAAACTTCCTGACAAAACTGTATGTTGGACTGGAAGTAGGCCCCAGAAGCACGCCAACCGTGAGCAAAGCTCGCACCGACGAAGCTATCCTGGCACAACCCACGACTCCATGTCACAGTTCAATAACCGCCGGTACCTCTCTCTTATTGTACCTAACTTTATATAAGCTCTCCTGTATACCGTGTTGAACTTAAAACATGTGTCATCTGTCTTTTGATTGGTCTGATGAGCGACCCTCACGAACTCCTCTGTTGTGCCAACTTCTGCATCTCAGAGAAGCAGTTGCACCATATCTCAATCATTTGTTGGATGTAATCCTGGCTCTCTCTTCCCCCAAAGTTTTCATTCTCTACAGCTTCCACTGTCGTAATGGAAGCTATTCCCTGATGTCTTAACACATGTCCTATCATCCCGCACCTTATTCCTGTCAGAGTTTTCCATAAGTTCCTTTCTTCTCTGATTTGATGAAGAACATCTTTATTCCTTAACAATTCAACTAATTTTCAGTATTCTTCTACAGCATCACATTTCAGATTCTTCGATGCGCTTCTTTTTCTGTTTTTGCACAATGTACATTTTACTACCAAACAATGGTGTGCCCCAAACCTACATTCTCAGATATTGCTTCCTCAAATTAAGGTCTCTGTTTCATACTAGTAGACTTCTCCTGGCGAGAAATGCCCTCTTTGCTGTGCTTGTTTACTTTTTATGTCGTCAATGCCATCGTATGCCATGTGTTGTTTTCCTTTCAAAGTAGCAGAAATCATTAATTTGGCCAGTTTTGTGGTCATCAATTTTTATACTAAGTTAATAGCTAATTTCATTTCTGATATTCTGCATTACATTTCTAGTTGGATCAACATTCCAGGAAGAAAGGATATTGCATTTAAACCACATCATGGAAGTTGTTAACAGAATGAAACATTTACTGTGCAGTGGAATGTGTGCTGTTCCATAAATTTCTGGTGGATAAACTGCTCGCTGGACTGGAACTCGAACCCAGAACATTGTCTTCCATGAACTGGATTATGTAACTGCATGCAAGGGAAAATGTTGCCAGAGATGAACTTGGAATGTATTGTTGGCGAACAAACACTGTAGGTTTTCACCCATCACTTGGCCAAGGTGAAGCCAGCAGCACCTAACATGTGTGCGTGTAGATACACAAAGAATTACGCGGTAATCTACAGTGAAGTTAAATGTTTAAATAATGTTGCAAAGCCCGGCCCGATTATGCAAAACTATGGCAATGTTAAATGTTTGGAGATTCAGCATGATTTACTGTTTGGTTTCTTCAAAAATCCAGTTTATACGAAATATCAGAAGAGAGTAATATTAAAGGAAGAAAGATGTACTTCTGGCTTTCAGGTCTGTTTTATGTAAAAATGAATGGTAGAGGTTTTCATGAAACTACCTCCTGTACTTTTTGAATTATTAGATAAAAACTGATTTTTGGACCATAAACTGTAAAAATATGTTAGGTTGACTTATAATTATAATTAAGGTACAAAGCTGTAATGACAGCACAATCCTAAATAAATGTAATGATTGAACTGAACCAATTTTGAATATAACAGGCCCTACTTTGATTTGGTCAAGGTACAGAAATTAAAAAAAAGACAGTTCAGAGTTCACAATTTACCCTCCGATCCGTTTGAAAAATTATGGATGTTGGAGTTTAAGAGGTATCAAGCTGAAAATTTTGTACAACAAAAACGGACTACAGTTTTGCTCCGAAGGAAATTGGCAAAATTGTTAGTCTTCAACTAAAAATGATATAAATAGTTTTGTGGTTAAAGAGGGTGCTTATTAAGTACTGCTGCAGGCGCTCGAAGCGTTCTAAAAGCAGGTGTTCCGGTTGCCGTTCGCACCGAAAGTATATGAAGACTGACGCGTCTTCCTTTGGGAGATTATTCGATCGTAGTCAGTCATATGTGATGTGTCTCGCAACATTTCAGAAAGTGCCGTGATTTAGCCTGGGAACGTGTCCGTTAAGACTTAGATAGCGTTAATGATGACTGGTATCATTGTTTTTCGATCGAATAAGATACTTTGCTTATCAGGTGCAAATGAGTGAAAGTAAACTTTGATGAATAATAATTTACTGGAAAGCCTGCGTTTCGTTTTGGAATTTTTGTGTTGGGTGCCGCCCACTATTCTACAGAGAACCGCGTGGCAAAAGGTTAGAAGATTCTCCACTTAAAAGGTGGGCAATTAACTCTGCTTAATTGAAAGACAGAGCGTTGGTAGCAACAGTTGTAACTTCCATTGGAATCATCTCCGAAATTTTACGAGTTCTGGATATTATTTTAATCAATCGCAAAATTATTTCTCGTGGATGCGAACTATTACCAGAATATCCTGATTTGTTAAATTACAGTAAACTTTTATTTAACGTTATAGTTCCTGACTCCTTTTAACTATACGTGGAGATTTGGAACACTTTATTTCAGTTTCGGCGAGCTGAGTTGTGACCTTATAGACTGAATATTATGGCCCACACGTTCTTTAGCTCTTTCTGGCTTTCCGCATAAATAATTTTCCAGCTATAGTAAAAGACAGTGGTATTTCAACAGTGACACAAAATTTAACACCTTCAAAACAATTAACAGACCTTTTATTTTTATCTACCGACCCACAATACCGAGGCAAACAAATTATAAATACAAATTTTATTCCATGACATTTTTCGATTGCAGACCAATGATGTCTACTTCTAGCTTCGATATTTCGGCATCTTTGACAGAATCTCAGGAAAGTTGTAAAACTCAGCGTAAAGTGACTGCCAATCGTCACCGAAATATATATGCAAGAATTAGATGTCATCCAGCTGCAACCTCGAAAACTTATGAAATACTCGTTACGCCCGGAAAACTCCAAGATGCATAAGACTAACTTTCATGACATCCATATGAACGAAATGCAGTGGGTGGTCCGCTACACCCGCTTGTAAAATCTGAGGACCTTCGTTTGAGTTATGGTCATCCAAAATATTAACTCCTCAAATAGAAAACTTCATTTAATTGTTCAAATATGTTGTCAATGACTTCTTGTTGAAGAGGATCTGGGATTAATCAAAGTTTTATTTTTATCATTTATAGCCCATTTGAATCAATTGACACCTTCAGAATGTTCGCTGGTTTGTTCTCTCCCATTTTTCGGAAACCGTTAATAATGTTAAAGCAACTAATTCACTCACGTTAATATTCGGAAACAAAATCTTTATGATTAGAACAGCAGATGCTGCTGCGGTCAGAGTTTACATTAATCGAGTACATAGCGTGTCGTATGATCATTTCTGAGCGCTAACCAACCGTGCGGAAATCTATGTTCACATCCAATTGCCCACGTCTCGTGTTAGGACTGCTGTAGCATAGTCGAGAATGTGATAATTTACGTGTAAAATCGGTGGGGAGGTCTTATATTAAAATGATTTTCATGCCAGTATATGGAGTGTTCAGGTTAAAAAACTGCTACCCGATGAGGTTCTTAGGGACAGAAATAACGCAAAGCTTTCCAGTTTTAGTCGTGATGCGAAATAACAACCGACCCTCGAAGGAAGATACGATCCTTGAAAATGTATAACTCTGTTTCGGGCAGATATCAGAATCGAGACAGAAACCCGTTAACCTACAGTCTAACCGTACTTTAGGTTCCTGTAAAGTCACTTTTTTTTTCAATTGCAATTTACTGGCTTTCAGTACGCGCTCATACAGCCAGCTCAAAAGGGGAAAGACAATTCAGAATATTCATTGGGGTCAAGCCGTACGAAGTCACATAGGCTTAGAATTGTCATGTGATGCCATGCAGACGATTTTCGTGTCAGTTATGACGATGCGAAGGTAAGTACAACACAACACCCAGTTCCAGATCGGAGAAAATCCCCGTCCCGAATGGGAATCGAACCTCGCCCTTTCGGTTAGCAATCTGACTCACTGATTCCGCTGCTTTCCAGATGGACGTTATGTCGTGTTGAATGGCTACTATGCATCTTGCATTCACAATTCATAGGAACTTTCTCCGCCTTCCTTCAGTTATTTTTTCCAAAACCGACAACGTTCATAATGCCTGTCTCGTAGAAACAGCGTCTTAATTTAAGCTGAATACCATTATCTGCGTTAGGTGGTGTTTTTTCACAGTAGCAAATACCATCTCTCTGAAACCACCTACGGGATACTGGAGTTCACATGTCGTGAAAGGAAATTTGTATAACGTCTTACAAAGAATGTGGAACCGCACTGTCAGGATCAAATTAGTTATTTGGTGAGACTTACAGACATGGAGTGACCTAAGACACAGGGCGTTTGCGAAAATGAGACACACATCTACTGAGCGCTACATATCCAGATGACGCCTGGCAAATAAAATTAAGGGATTACACGATAAACGATGATGATTATATGTTAATTTGGACGCACGAGTGCAAGGTTCTCAGTTCTCGTACTAAAGTTTTACGTTCGAATATGGTCAAAAGTAGAAAAAAAGACAAAACTTCAACAATCAAAATCTAAATATACTCTAAAACCGCGGAAAAAAATTCACTCTCTCTCTCTCCCTCTCTCTCTCTCTCTCTCTCTCTCTCTCTCTCTCACACACACACACACACACACACACACACACACACACACACACACACTTACACACATACACACATATACACACACATACACACAGATACAAACACAAAGGAAAACTAAAATTATGTTAGTTCTAAAACGAATAACGGCAGAGTGATTCAGTGAAACGATCTAAAATACTACAACAGATAAATGTGATTGGTTGATCACTGAGATAAAAATAAATGTGTCAGCCACTCTGCAATAGACTAAAACAAAAACTAAAAATAAAAATCTAAAGAATAGTCTACTCTGGAAACTAGCCGCTACACAAAATTGTAAAAAAATAACCAGCTCGAGTCGCTATCTAACTTTTTCGTGCCCTCCATCGGGACTGGAAAACTACTCATTGTCAGTAACAACACGGCGTATAGTTATTTGTACGCCACAGCCTATCATATATGTCGTCCTTGCGTCATATGTGATACATTATTTTGCTTCCAAGTTACCAGGTTTCCTTTAATTCCTCTTCTTGTGGCCATCAATTTTGGTGTTAAGTTTATCGTTAATCTCATTTCTGCTACTTCTCATTACTTTCATTTTTCTTCGTTTTACTCTCAATCCATACTCTGTACTAATTACATCGTTCATTACATTCAACAGGTCCTGTAATTCAGCTTCACTTCCACCGAGGATACCCGTGACACCAGCGAATCTTATCACTGATATCCATTCAATCCGAATTTTAAACTCACCCTTGGTTTAAACAAAGGAGTAACGACATTATCTGTTTGTGGGCTTTGGAATAAATCGTCGTGAAAAGTTAAAAATTGGTTCCCGACCGCGACTGGAACCTGCCATTTACCGTGTCCCGCAAACGGTCGCCTTGTCTGCCTCGGCTATCCAGACACAGTCCCCGAGTGATCCAGATTCCAAACTGATCCAGTCGCTCCTGACGTGCCCCTGCCCATTATCCTCCCTCTGAGCAGCAGTCGCTGATTCCCATAAGAATTCGGGCTTGTTTGTGCATCTACACGGAATGGATTGTTGGGCGTCTCGTCCTAGTTATAGACACGTGGTGTCTGTCAGGCACCACATACAGGGTGTTTCCGTAAGAACGTGCAAAAATATAACGGAGCACAGAGAATGCTCCACTGAAAAGTTTGAGGTAGGAAACCTGAGGTCGGAGAAGCCAGCTTAGGCAGATATGGAAGTAAACTTGTCCACAGCTTTGTGTAGGGGGAAGTACGTCGCAATTCTCTCGCTGCTGAAAGGCTGTACAGGGAATGTTTCCCAACAGGCATTACCCGTCACGACGGGTGTTTATTTCTCTCGCCGCGCGGGGTAGCCCTGCAGTCTTGGGCGTCTTGTCACGGTTCGTGCGGCATCCCCTGTCGGAGGTTCGAGTCCTCCTTCGGGCATGGATTTGTGTGCGTTGTCCTTATCGTAAGTTAGTTTAAGTTAGATTAAGTAGTGTGTAAGCCTAGGGACCGATGACCCCAGCAGTTTGGTCCCATAGTATTTATCACAAATTGCCAAATTTTTATTTCTCTCTATCGATGTGGTGGTTCTCTTGATCTGTTCGAACATCAGCGTCACTTGAAATATAGGTATCTAGAAAAATCAGCGGTGACAGCACAGTTTCTTACATAAACATAAGAGTCCATTCGATGAAACAAGAATACTTGACATTGGGACTCTGTTATCAGGGACGCATTTGAAATTAGACTATGTGAAAATAATTTCAACAGAGACTCCGAATATGCACTCAGCAAAGCAAGGAAGCGCACAGTCGATGAAGAAAGAACGCAGAGGGAGACTTTTTACATTCCTCGCAGTTCACCGCCTGCTGCGATGGATGGCGCTGCAAGCAACGCTAGATTAGAGAGCCTGTATACAGAGAGTGGCCATAGGTGAAGTTGCCCGTGATTGGTTGATTAGCTTTGGCACATGAATGGCGCCAAACGTCTCTCGTGCTTCCTATGTTCGCTGTGATTTTGAGTTGAATTGAAGTTCAGAGGACTTTTGGAAACGATTAAAAGGTATTTGAATTATTGAGAGACTTGTTATGCGTTGTGCAAGCATGTTCGATTTAGTTGTATATCGTTTTTAGTACGTAATTAGCGTTTTCGATCTTAAATACGAGTTGAAATAATGAAGCGTTTTGTGATGAAGTCAGTAGGCCCACATGTTTGAAGTTAACACGTTAGTAATTGTACAGTATTGTTTTTGACATCTGTAATTCGTTCTACAGACGTTCGTAAACTATGCCAGGTTGTGCTGCATTTGGTTGTTCCAATAGAGGTGAAGGTTGATTTAGCATGTTAGCATTTCCACGCAATGAAGAAAGACGAAAGCAGTGGGCAGTCGCAGTCAACAGGGCAGACATAAATCAAACAGGAGCCTTGTGGAAACCACTCTTATCTATGCGAAGTAAGTCGTTTTTGCTTTTCACTACATATAATACAACTTGCAATATACATAGTTAAATTTGAAAACAGACCTGTAAATTGGCTGTGTGAATATTATTATAACACATTATTCTTACAAACAAAGGCATTTAATGAATGATTTCGCCATATTGTCTTGTGCTTTTGATTCGGTGAGTGTGTATTCCACTACTCCACTACTGGCCATTCAAAAGTCCCGCCAGCAGTTTGGCAGAAAAATGGCCGCCGTATCGTCCGGTTGGCCACTCTCTCCCTATACAGGCTCTCTATGCTGGATAAAGCGCGCAACCAAAATCTATAGACATACAGGCCGCCACCTCCGCAATCGCCGTTTTCACCGTGACGTCATTCAGCCAATGAGAAGCCGTCCACTGCTTATAAAAGCGGAAGCCTCACCAGTCCACGACAGTCAGTTTGACCCCTGACGGAGGTAGTCATCGAAAACTCTGGATTTTATCCAAATTTGACGCGGTAAGTAAACGGAGAACATATTACGCACGTACTGTTTACTGACAAAGCCTCGTTTGATCGTAATGGTATTTCGAACAGCAGGAATAGCCATATATGGGATGAGGAACACGTTTTGCAGTAGACTCACACCATCAAGTACGTTTTGCTGTGAATATCTGGGCCGTATTTTCTAGCTGGTCGTCTGAATGGCCACCTGATAAGAGTTCTATCTGTGTTGTGGAAAACATACCCTTGGGTGTTCGTGAGAAGATGTGGATACAACGTGACAATGCACTGCCTCACTTTAGTGTCGATGTCCGCAACCATCTCAGTGCTGTATTTCCTGGTCGCTGAATTGTAAGGGGTGTCGTATACCATGACCTGTGAGGTCGTCTGACCTTGATTCCTATGGGGATATCTAAAGTCACATGTGTATGAGACCCAAGTGGATACGGAGATGGAATTAGTCGTCAGAATTGCTACTGCCTGAGATGTGATTTGAAACACGACAGTGATATTTGTCAGGGTGCATCAGAACCTTGGTCGCCGATGTCATGCTTACGTTGAGGCTGATGGGTGTCACTTTCAGCACATTTTGTAAGACACGGTAAAAATGGTACGTTCATTGTGTGCATTATGGTATTTGCAGTTAACTGTAACAAATGTAAATCAAAAAGTGCACAGTAATGTGATTTTATTCCTATTATCTCTGTAAGCTGCCTCCTCCGACCCAAAGTTCTCTACTTCAAATTGTCCAGTGGAGCATCCTGTATATACCACTCTTGGTTATCGTACACACGTATTCTATATTATCCTTCTTTCCACACAACGTACTCCTATTTTTCTCTGAATTATGAACTTTCAACATTTTACACTAGCGAAAGCTTTCTCTGGGTCGAAAAATCCCATGAACGTATCTTATTTCTCTTTGAAAGTTTACAGTCTTACCTTCTTGCCCAGGGACGCCAGATGAAAGTTGATGTCGTCAAGCCCTGAATAAAAATTGCGCAACGGATAACTGGGGAGAGGAGCTTGAGAGCGCTACCTGGAGAGCGTGTCCTTTGTGTACGATAATAGGCAAGGGGCTGGAGGGCTCAACGCTGATGCGTGGGTCCCTGCATTCTATAGCTTTTATTTTAAATAAATTCTTTTAACTTGACTTCTTTGTGAATTTTAAGGTATGTTAAAAATTGGTGGTAGTTGATTTCCTATTCATTTTAAACATTATCACTAGACTTTACAGCGATAGCAGCAATTGTTTCAGTTTACAGATATTACAATTTTACAACTTATAGCTCGGGTATATTATATACTAATCTGCACGCACATTTCTACGGGTAAGACGGAATTGCGTTGACCAAATGTATACCACCAAAGTCTCCCAATATTTTACATAGGACATTCACTATGTGAGGAGGATAACGGGCAAACTGGGGACCAGATACTTTAACACAGGGCGTCAAATTTCCAGAATTAAACGAGGACATTCATTACCTTACACAATCCGAAGCTGGAAATAAAAGAATTAGTACAAATATTCAAATACCTCTCTTTCATGCGTGAACATTGAGACAGACGCACTGAGGACACGTCCGCTCACTTACCCGTCTTCTGTAACACACCTATAATATGGCGGGCACCCGGAGGTGTTCCTGGGTCCCGGTGGAGTGGGTTGTCGAAACACTTGGCCGTGACCAACCTCTCCACCCCAAATCTTGTGACAATGGAATGTCTTTTACTTTTACCTGCCTGTGCTGTCTCTCTGATCCCCTACCCAGGAGTGAGGTTGGCACTACTATACTTCAGAACTACTTCCCAACTAAGATTTGGCCACGCTTTACGAAAAGGTGTGAGGAGGAATAGACTCACATTCACATTCACGTGCGAGAAATGAATAATACGCGACACATACAAATACGTATTATGAAGCCTGACACATTTCTTTCCACCAGTCCACATGGGTTCTGTTGCACCCGCGGCCGGCCGCGTCGTGTAATAATTTGGCTGCGGAGCCGCCTCTGTTTCTATTTCCCGGTGCGAGCGAGCAGCGAAACCTGCTGCTTATAGAGCGGAAACTACTGTACCGCTTCATCTTAAGTCTTAGTTCCATCATAACACACAATGCTATAACTCTCTTTGTCTGATTCTCATCCAACAGATTCTCAATTTTCTTATCCTTCCTTCTGTATATTATTCTGGGCGGCAACTTGGGATGCACGAGATGGTAAGCGGTTTGAGCGGTAGTTCTCGCAAGTACCACCGAGCAAAGTGGCGCATTGGTTAGCACACTGGACTTGCATTCGGGAGGATGGCAGTTCAAATCCGCGTCCGTCAATCCTGATTTAGCTTCTCCACCATTTCCCTAAATCGCACCAGGCAAATCCCGGGACTCTGAAACAATCCGAGCTTGTGCTTTATGTTTAATAACCTTGATGTCGACGAGACGTTAAAATCTCATCTCTATTTCTTCCTTCTCGCTTACCTTTGCTTGTTGTCTTTGGTACTGTGTGGGCCGTCGGAAGTGGCCGTGCGGTTCTAGGCGCTGCAGTCTGGAACCGCAAGACCGCTACGGTCGCAGGTTCGAATCCTGCCTGGGGCATGGATGTGTGTGGATGATATTTTAGCGAAAGTCTGATGGTATATCTCCAGCTTCATAGATTCTATACACCAGCTTGGACAGTCGCTTGGTTTCCATTTCCCCCAATGATTTATTATGCGACAGATTAGTAAGGAAAAGGCAAAGTAAAATTTCTAAGTTGGAACAGTCGGCATTACCCTCAGCTGGAAGTATCATCAGCCACCAGTTGGAAAGCGTAAACATTTCAACGCCTTTACTTGATCAGATAAACAGCACCCTCGAAACTCTTGTGTGCGACATTGTACAACATGGGCAATAAATGGTCAGAAAAGACAGGCCGAACTGCCTTCGTAACGATATGTAAGAGACACGAGACAGGATGCAACATCACCTAATAGTAGTTAGTCTAACCACTAAAGACAGCGTAACAAATTCGAAAAGCAAATGTAGCAGAACTGAAGATCAGTGACAACTCGAGAAGAGCACAACTGATTTGGTCATTATGAATGACGTCGTAGAACAGAGCCTCTCCTCGACGACATAAATACTCCATATCTACCAGCTCAGAGCATGTGGATATGTAGCATTGATGCCATTCATGCCGTTCGCACTCAATTCTATGGTTTTAGTATGGTAACATCTTGTTGTCGTTGTTCTAGTGTTGGTCTTACTCTTGTTGCCTCCCGTCTCCGGCCATCCTGATTTAGGTTTTCGGTGATTTCCCTAAATCGCTTCAGGCAAATGCCGGGATGGTTCCTTTGAAAGGGTACGGCCGATTTCCTTCCCCATCCTTCCCTCACCCGAGCTTGCGCTCCGTCTCTAATGACCTCGTTGTCGACGGGACGTTAAACACTAACCTCCTCCTCCTCCTCTTGTTGCCTCGCGAGGTCACCGATCCGTAACTGTGAATAATGAAGTACAGTATTCAGTAGTGAATTTAGCACAGCAGGTAGAAGTGATGAGTAGTCCGGGGTCTACCAATACACCTCTGGTCCAGGGCGGAAGCTGCCCTTAACTCCAACGTCGCACTAGTCTGACGGCCTCCGGCGAGTCAGGATCAGCATCTGGCACGTCACGGCATCCGACGTTGTGCTCTACCTGAGGGAATATCATGGGCGATATTATGGAATGCCTGAGAACTCCGTCCGCAGCTCGTGGTCTAGTGGCTAGCGTTGCTGTCTCTGGATCACGGGGTCTCAGACTCGATTCCTGGACGGGTTGGGCATATTCTCTGCCCAGGGACTGGGTATTAGTGCTGCACTCATCATTTCATCATCATCATCATCATTCGAGACAGTGGCTAATTTGGGTTGTGTAGGAATTGGACTGTGAAAAAACTGGGACTTTGTGCGTGCTGTCTGCGCAGTTGACGGCCTCACAAACCAAACCTCATCATCTTCACTGAGTATTCCCCGTAACGACGTATGTATCAGACACACACGTCGCGGTCATCGCCATGTCTAAGCAGGTATACCTACAGGATGTGCCTGCCCTGTCAGTGGGCGGCAAACCGGAGCTCCAGGGTTTTATCGACTTCACTTCTCGGCAGCTGTGAGTCCACTGTTGGATTCAGAGGATTCCTCTCCGGATTACGTAGACACAGCCGCCGCAGAAGACACTTCAACGATCTGCGTTGTGAAATACAAAGAGAATAATACTGAATACTGTTTTACTGCGTCTAACGACGCCACACAGGTCCTCTATCTGCGCCCTGAAAAGCAGTAGGTGTTTAGAGTTCGGTAGTGCAGGTTTTAGAAAATCCGAAGAAATCCAGTGGGTAGGAGGGGCGTAGAACCAACGGTCGACGGCAGTGCTACATTCTCGGTATATTGGCCACAACCATAAACAGCTGGCTGGGAACATGACGGAGGATGACACTGTGTCAGCGCTGCCGATAAAGCAGCACCTCATGGCCAATTAGAAGCTGAATGGTATTGCTGGCTGCTCCTGTAGCAGCTTGTGGCAAAAGCACTGTCATCTAGAGAGTGGACTCCGGCTCCCCGATGTCTTTCTGGCGTCTTCCGCTGATGGTAGTCGCGAAGCGGGCGATGACTAATGGGATGCAAGTTCCCACCTTTACTAGATGCAGAGCCTCTCGGCATTCGGTCCCGGTGAATGATGTTGTGACTGTGGTTGCAGCAGCGGTTTGTGAGTGGGTGACGACGCTTCTTTTCCTAGTCGTGTAGACCCCGTGGGCATCATGCAGTCCCTCTGTTGTAATGCTGAAGTGGTGTCCTGGATTTCGGCAACACCGCGGGTCGCCATCTGGTGGTCGTACCGACGACCTGAGTCCTGACGGGTAGCCTAACGCAGCTTTCAGGCATCGGCTGCGGTTATGCAGTCAGCTGTTGGTTTATTTTATAGACCGCTGATGCGGTAGGTCCAGCAGTAATTGTTTAGCGTCAACAGCTATCCACTCCTTCCACAAATAGCACATATTTGAGTTTTCCGTGTAGAGGTTTGTACTGTCTGGATGTCCGGCAGCAATCACAAATCATCTCACAAACCTATGTTGCTTAACGAATGCCACAGCTGTACAAGCATTATACCTCTTGACAATAAAATGCTCAGTTCTACGGTCAGTTTTGTCAAACATTTAATGAATTATCATTCTCGGTAGCAACTGCAGAAGTCAGAGACTAATTTTTATCTCATTTTAAGAAATACCGCAGATGAAACTGGTGCTATATTAATTAAAAGCTAAATTTTCTCACAGAAAAAGTAAACGAAGACAGATTAGGATCCAAAGTTCCAAGACAATACCATTACAGACATAATACACTCCGTTTAAGACCGATTATCGAGAGAAAACATTCGATCGTTTTCAAAGATATCGTCTGGCACTCGCCTTAATAGATTCGGGGTGGCCAAGGAATACCGGAATCTGAATAAACGAACGGGAATTTCTACCCTGATCCTCATTAAAGCCAGTCCAGAATCTACACCACTGCACCATCATTTTGAGTTTTACATATAATAATAAAACATTTTGAGCTAAATCAAGGAAATTTCTGGAAGCTCTCAGCAACCTAAATCTTTTCCAAATTTAATTCCAATTTATGTGACAAATTCTTCTAACACCTAAACATGAAAAAAAGTGAAATGAATGCAGACACAAAAGCCGAAAGTTTCGCTAATATACTGGACTGACCCAACTACAGAAAAAGTATTGCGACATAAAATACGTTCGTAATGCCAAATCTGAGGTTCCTACACAAGAAAAATCTTGGAATTCAAACAATAATTACAAGTTTCGATAACACAGGTCAACAATGAAAATGTGCCTAAGTTGAAAACAGCTGTTTCTTATTATTTTCGGTTGTAACCGTGGGACGTTTCATTACACTAAAATACCATAGTATGTCTTATTTAGTCCATATAATGATTTGGAGGGAGCCACGCAACCATGTAGACAGCTATTATTTCCACATGTACCTGCTGCTCAGAAGGATCTATCAAGAAAGAGATGGTTGAACATTACATACCCCAAGAACTCGTCAGATACACATAGGCTTCGCCTAACTGTACCTACCCTATCCACAATATGATTACAGTATGGAGGCAGATGTCGATGGTGCCAAAATGGTGAAAACAGCCCATCCCACACCATTTGGTTCAAGAGCACAATTTCCTGATTTCGCAAAGGATTCAATAAGTGAGCCACGAAGACTAACTCAAAAAAACTAATTCGAGACCCAGATCTATCAAAAAACAAGCTGAGCTTCTCGGTTCTAGTCAGAAATAGTGGAATCTTCTAGAGCCACATGCTAACGTACCAATGTACACATGTGGAAAAAAGATTATATCCAAACTTTTAAAAACGGGAATAATCAAAATGTCTGCTTGACGAGAATAGTTTGATGACACCTTTGAATGTGTTGTTACATAATGGAAATTACATGCCTTCCATTCCTGTAGGCTTTGCTATCCATGATAAGGAAACATACGTCAACATAAAATTACTTCCGGAAACAATTAAGTACAAAGACCTCAACTGGCACATCTTGTGAGGCAAGGTTGTTCCGTACCGTTGGGCATGCATAAATCAAAGTTTAGTTTGAAAGCTGCGTTATTACATAATGGAAACTGTATGCCTTCAATTCCTGTAGCCAATGCCACTCATGTGAAGGAAACATATGCCAATATGAAATCGCTTCAGCAAGCAAATAAGTACAAAGACCCCAACTGACACATCTCTGGACACCAGAAGGTGATTTCAGTATCGTAGGGGCATGGAGTTGGGATACATGAAATACTGTTCTTTTCCTTTCTCAATTTGAGTGGGATAAGTGAGATATATCCGAAAACAATGGTCTGCAAGGGAAACTCTGCAACTAAGGAATGAGAATGTGAGATATAATCCACTGGTAGATCTACCATCCTTATACATCAAACTCGGTCTCATGAAGAACTTTGCAAAGGGAGTGAATAACGATGGAGACGCTTTCAAGTATCTGCGAGACAAATTTCCAGGGCTGAGTGAGGTGAAAGTAAATGAAGGAATCTTCAGTGGTACTGAAATTATTATGTTGCGAGGAAGAAGAGATAAATTTACATACAGCCCCCCCCCCCCCCCCTCGCTATGAACCGTGGACATTACCGCTGGTGGGGAAGCTTGCGTGCCTCGGCGTTACAGATAGCATTACCATAGGTGCAACCACAATGGAGGGGTATGTGTTGAGAGGCCAGGCAAGCGTGCGGTTCCTGAAGAGGGGCAGCATCCTTTTCAATTGTTGGAGGGGCAACTGTCTGGATGATTGACTGATCTGGCCTTGTAACACTAACCAAAACGGCCTTGCTGTCCTCGTACTGCGAACTACTGAAAGCAAGGTAAAACTACAGCCGTAATTTCTTCCGAGGGCATGCTACTTAACTGTATGGTCAAATGATGATTGCGTCCTCTTGGGTAAAATATTCAGGAGGTAAAATAGTCCCCCATTCGGATCTCCGGGCGGGGACTACTCAGGTGGACGTCGTTATCAGAAGAAAGAAAATTGGCGTTCTAGGATCGGAGAGTGGAATGTCAGATCCCTTAAAGTTAGATATGGTGGGAATAAGTGAAGTTCGGTGGCAGGAGGAAAAAAACTTTTGCACAAGTGAGTACAGGGTCGTAAATACAAAATGAAATAGTCGTAATACAGGAGTATGTTCAATAATGAATAAAAAAAATAGGAGCGTGGGTAAGCTACTACGAACAGCAAAGTGAACGCATTATTGTAGCCAAGATAGACACGAAGCCCACGTCTACCACAGTAGTACAAGTGTATATGCCATTGAGCTCTGCGGATGACGAAGAGATTGAAAAAATGTATCATAAGATAAAAGAAATCATTCAGATACTGAGGGGAGATGAAAATTTAATAGTCATGGGGGACTAGAATTCGATAGTAGGAAAAGGAAGACAAGGAAAAATAGTAGGTGAGTATGGAATGGTGCTTAGGAATGAAAGAGGAAGCCACCTGGTACAGGGCGTAACTTAATCGTAGCTAACACATAGTTTAAAAATCGTGAAAAAGGTTTTATGCATGGAAGAGGCCTGGAGACACTTGAAGGTTTCAGATAGATTATATAATGGTAAGACAGAAATTTAGGAACAAGGTTTTAAATTGTAAGACATCTTCAGGCGCAGATTTGGACTCTGACCACAATCTGTTGGTTATGAACTGTGGATTAAAACTGAAGAAACTGCTAAAAGGTGGGAATTTAAGGTGATGGTGTCTGGATAATCTGAAAGAACCAGAGCTTGTAGAGAATTTCAGGGAGAGGATTAGGGAACGATTGACAAGAACTGGGGCAAGAAATACAGTAGAAGAAGAATAGGTAGCTTTGAGAGCTGAAATAGCAAAGACAGCAGAGCATCAAGTAAGTAAAAAGACGAGGGCAATTAGAAATCCTTGGGTAACAGAAGATGCATTGAACTTTATTGATGAAAGGAGAAAATATAAAAATGCAGTAAATGAAGTAGGCAAAAAGAAATACAAACGTATGAGATCGGCAGGAAGTGTAAAATGACTAAGCAGGGATGGCTAGAGGACAAATGTAAGGATGTAGAGGCATATATCACCAGGGGTAAGATAGATACTAGCTACGGAAAATTAAAGAGACCTATGGAGAAAAGAGAACCACATGTATGAATATCAAGAGCTCAGGTGGAAAACCAGTTCTAAGCAAAGAAGGGAAAGGAGAAAGGTGGAAGGAGTACATAGAGGATCTATACAAGGGCGATGTACTTGAGGACAATATTATGGAAATGGAAGTGGATGTAGATGAAGATGAAATGGGAGATACGATACTGCGTGAAGAATATGACAGAGCACTGAAAGATCTAAGTCGAAACAAGGAGCTAGGAGTAGAGAACATTCCATTAGAACTACTGATAGCCTTGGGAGAGATAGCCCTGACAGAACAGTACCATCCGCTGTGCAAGGTGTATGAGGCGAGCGAAATATCCTCAGACTTCAAGAAGAATAAAATAATTCCAATCCCAAAGAAAGAAGGCGTTGAAAAGTGTGAAAATGGCCAAACCATCAGTTTAATAAGTCACGACTGCAAAATACTAACACGAATTGTTTACAGATGAATGGAAAAACTGGTACAAGCCGACCTCGGAGAGGATCAGTTTGGATTCCGTAGAAATGTGGGAACACGCGAGGCAATACTGACCCTACCACTTATCTTAGAAGATGGGTTAAGGAAAGGCAAACCTAAATTACTAGTATTTTTAGACTTAGAGAAAGCTTTTGACAATGTTGACTGGAATACACTCTTTCAAACTCTGAAGGTGGCGGAGGTCAAATACAGGGAGCAAAATGCTATTTACTATTTGTACATGAACCAGGAGGCAGTTATAAGGAGTCGAGGAGCATGAAAGGGAAGCAGGTATTGGGAAGGGAGTGCGAGAGGGTTGTACGCTATCCCTGATGTTATTCAATCTGTATATTCTGGAAGCAGTAATAGAAACAAAAGAAAAATTTGGAGTACGAGTTAAAATCGAAGCAGAAGAAATAGAAACTTTGCGGTTTGCCGATATCGCTGTAATTCTGTCAGAGACAGCAGAGGACCTAGAGGAACTGTTGAACGGAATGAACAGGGTCTTGAAAGGAAGAAGTAAAATGAACATCAGCAAATGCAAAACGAGGATAATGGAATGTAGTCGAATTAAATCAGGTGATGCTCAGCGAATCAGATTAGGAAATGAGACACTTAAAGTAGTAAAGGAGTTTTGCTATTTGGGGAGCAAAATAACTGATGGTAGTCGAAGTAGAGAGGATATAAAATGTAGATTGGCAATGGAAAGGAAAGCGTTTCTGAAGAAGATAAATTTGTTAACACCGAGTATAGATTTAAGTGTCAGAAAGTCATTTCTGAAAGTATTTTTGTGGAGTGTAGCCATGTATGGAAGTGAAACATGGACGATAACTGGTTTAGACAAGAAGAGAATAGAAGCTCTCGAAATGTGGTGCTATAGAAGAATTCTGAAGATTAGATGGGGAAGTACTGAATAGAACTGGGAAGAAGAGGAATTTGGGACCCAAGTTGACTAGAAGAAGGGACCGTTTAGTAGGACATGTTCTGAGGCATCAAGGGATCACCAATGTCGTATTGGAGGGCAGAGTGGAGGGTAAAAACCTTAGAGGGAGACGAAGAGATAAATACACTAAGCGGATTCAGAAGGCGGTAGGTTGCAGTAAGTACTGGGAGATGAAGAAGCTTGCACAGGGTAGCGCAGCATGGAGAGCTGCATCAAACCAGTCTCAGGACTGAAGACCACAACAACAACAACAACAAGCCAGAATAAGTAAAGATGCGGTATTACTCGCTTACTACAAAAAATTCTATGATATTCTAAAAAAGACCATTAAAGTGTCAAGAAGTATGTATGTCCTGACAGAATTTGATAATGGAGATAACATCACAAAAACTACATGGATATTGTCATATGGGAGACAGGACAGCCAGTCAGTGTTCAAGCTACCATATGAGTTAGACTAAATGACATTTTTGTGACTGACGATTCATAAGGTGAACTTTTAACGATCACTCTCTAAATGTAGCAGCAAAAAACAGAATTAAATGTTTCAGTTGAAGAAGCCAGAGAATGTTTTGAAAACGTCATTCCACAAAACTTTCAGCAACTAGAAGTTACAACAGCATGCTTCACTGAAATATATAAAATTGTAGAAATTCGAAAACACAAAAGCTCATATGTTGTTAAAAGAATATCAGACATAATTCTGAAACGTTGTTCTAAGTAATTTAAGTAATGATATTATGACATTTGTAATGCATCACTAGAAAATGAAATTTTTCCTGACCGATTAAAATATGCAACTGGTAAATCTGGTGATAAGCAAGGTGACAAGAAAGACTTAAATAATTATCTTCCAGTTTTTTACTGACTTTTTTTCAGAACATTAAAAAACGTAATGAACACAAGAACAGTCTCCCATTTAAGGAGAAACAATTGACTAAGCATATCAGAGTTTGGATTCCAAAAGGGTTGCTTCACTGAGAATGCTATTTATACATTCACTCACCAAGTATTATAAGCATCAAATAATAAAATATCGCCAGTTGGTATTTTTTGTGATCTTTCGAAGCATTTGATTGTATAGATCATGCTATGGTCTAACAAAACCTGAAGTTCTATGGAACTGATGGCTTTGCAAGGAGCTGGTTTGAATCATAGTTAGGAAACAAAAGCAAAAAATTGTGCTGAGTAATTCAATGTTGGAAGGGAAGAAACCACAAAGAAAGTCTGAAAGGTTTCGTCTTTTGTTCTACTACTATCCCTTATGCATGTGAATGACCTTCTACTTAACATTCAAAGAGCAGAATTGATACTTTCTGCAGACGATACTAGTATTATAATTAATCGTATTAGAGAAAAAGAAACAGAAGAGATTGTTAATGACGTTTTCAAAAAGTGCTCCATATTCAGTTCTGTACAAAAAATAGTCACTCCAACAATTGATGTAGCATAGAAACAGAAGTAACTTAAAGGGAGTATAATGCTACAAGTTTTAGGCTGTACGGATTAATGAGAAGGGGAAATAGAAGAAGCATGTTACTAAGCTCAAAGTATTAAGTCCTGCTACTTTCGCCCTTTGTATAACTACTCGTCTTGGAAACAAACGAATCAACCCTCTGACGTATTTTCCACATTTCCACTCAATAATATACTATGGAATAATTTTATGGTGTAACTCACCATTTGGGATGAAAGTACTGATTGAACAAAAGCGGGCAGTAGGAATAATATATGGTATTCAGCCCGGTCTTCATCTGTGAGCCTCTTTAAGGACTCAGGCACATTCGCTAGTGAAATTCGTCATAAATAATCCATCACAATTTGAGAACAGTGGTGTTCAAATTTACAACATTAGTGGAAATAAATGACTTATTACACATGATTAAAGCTGTCAGTGGCTGAGAAATGAATTCAATATGTAGCAATAATTTTTGATCATTTTTTCAGTAAAATAAAATGTCTGACAGGTAGAAAAGAAAGTTTTAAATCTAATATAAAATCATTTCTCCTGGACATTTCTTTCTATTCCATGGATGGATTTCTATTTAAAAACTGGTATCGTGTAAAAAAATTGAAAATATAAAAAATTGTTTTTAAATGTAGTTGCATGAGAAAGACTAAAAATAGCGTGTTTATTAATCTTAACACTAACCGTTTATACATATGCTGTAAACTGTCTCGTTCCATATCATTTCGATAAAAGATTTTTTCCCGGAAACCTGTGGTACGATGAGTGATGAGCACAGTGAACGGTTCCACCAAGACATATCAACAATGGAACGAAGAAGTCTGGGTTAGTGGCACTGTTGCAGACTAATGTTGACTTCGTGATGTAGCCGTTCCTCTTGGGGTAGTGGCCGTTATTAAACAAGAATAAAATATATTATTGCGACAGTGACGGCTAACTACCACCTAGTACTGAATCAAAAGCGATATTGTAAATGACTTGTATTTATTGTAAATTATCTCACGATAGAAATTAGATCATTTGTCTGAAATAATACGTACTTCGGACACCACCACCAAGAAACAAACCCAACAACATGCAAAAAGACAAATGACCAATAACGAATCGTAAGCAAAACTACACGGATGCTTAGTGGATGGCAAGAACACGATCCAACAACTATTTCTGAACTTTACTGCTGCTGCTGCAAGATTTACTATATCGTCTACCAGCGTGCTGGCTCCGTCGATACTGCTGGGGCGATGACTGCAGCTGTGTAGTCGCTGAATTAAGATATGTCTCTCAAACATCTCGAGCAGAATAAACTACTGAGAAACTACTAATACCACAAGCCCTATATTTCCTCTACAGGTATACAACGCTTTCAAGACTGGCTCAACAACCTTTAAAGTGGAGCCCAGCGTGTCTTGTACTAACGTGCAATACCAGTATGATAGCTCTGTGCACTGGCTGACTACGTTCAATGGTGACTGCCAGTCTATAAGGCGGAATCAACTGCAATTATACTAGTAGTCAACGCAGTGCCTATCGTGGACGCTGATGTCCTACTGTGGCTGCAGACTCTAGATCACACACAGCGCAGTCTTCAGAATCTAAGTCCCTATCTCAGAGCTACCGAACTTTGCGACTGTTCACTTTCACGGCACCAGACGCCCTCCTACCTGTCGCTCTCTGCCCGATGCTCTTGGCGACAATCTTGCCCCCAAACTCTAATCAGCCAATCCCGACGCTGCAAAGGCCTCCCACATCTCCCTCGCGGAGTGACACATATTCTCCACCTATCCAAAAATTTCTCTGTCCAAACAGCGAGCTTTGACCCTCAGCGTTTCCAGCACTTTCTTATTAACTGCCCAACCAGATCTCAGCCCATTTGCCGCTAAAACAGCGCGCGACCGGGCGGCGCCAGCGCGTACGTTGGACGCTCTCTGTCTGTTGGACATCTCCCCTCTCTCTCTCACCTGGCACCCGGCGGCGTTCCTTTTGCTGCTTGCAGGTCACTGGCCCCATCCCCCGGGACCCCCGGCCCCTGCACAATGCTCTTCCGGCGCTCACCGGCCTTCGCCTCCCCGCCTCCACTGGCAAATCCACTTTACTTACACCTACAGCATGCAACTAAATATTATGTTTAATCATCACGTATCTCTGGTTCTAATCCACCTAATAAGACTAATTAACCATTATATGGGTTTATGTACTCCAAATATCCAGAATATCTGCAAAATGAATGTTACAAATGAAAGCCACCTTTCAGTGATACCCCAGAACAAGATTATAGTAGACAAACAAACAAAAAGCAACCTCATCTGTAGGAGTCCATGTCTGTGTTTGAGTATACTTTTTCATTAGTCTATGTTTCTGGTGTTAAGTTAAATATATTTTATTTAAATCATATTTTCATTTAAAAATAGCGTTCAGACAGCTTGTAACTGTTCATATAATGTTGTTTCGCTGGTATTATATTACTATGTCTCTCTGAAACTAGAGCTCATTACAAAATACTAATAACGTACCCTTTTTCTATACGCGTAAAATTACCGTTCTCCAACATCTTTTATCCAGGTCAGAAAAAGTGTTTTTTTGTTGACAAGTGTAATGTACAATCTTATACCAAAGATTCTTGATAAGAAAACAGGTGTAATGACTAGTAAAAATAGAAACTAATAGTAGTAATCAAGATTTTTTATATCAAAAGGTTTTCTGTGAGGGCAAGAGCAGCTGGAGTAGTCCATGTTTCCGAAGTAAAACGCTTTCAGTTGTATATGAACTTTTACAGGAAAATGACCAGTTTGGTGAGGTCGTGTCATATCTTCTGGTGTACATCTACAAGTTAGGAAATGTACAATAGACATTATGATAAAAACAGGTATCTATCCTAATAACGATGCTCTGTGACAATCAACATGAAATAGTCTCACGTCAGTAAAACATTTAAACCTTGTTACAGGTTGACAGGCAGAGGGTTTGGTATTAGGTTGCGAGAACACCAGAGTCTCAGGAATTCGAAGTCTATTCTATGTAGCCATATACATGATTCTGGCCATTCCATAACAGGTGTAGCTAATAATTTGAAAGTCTTTCGCAGAGAACTAAAGGGGTAGGCCTCAAACAGCTTGGAAGAGACTGATATTATGCTGAGTCTACCCTTGACAATCAGACGGAGTTAAGACATTACAAAATACCGTCGAACTTTGATTCCCTTTCAAGGATATAATATAATAGCTGTTTGACTGCTTGGCTACTGAGCCTGAGCTTGTTATATGTTCTTGCGTCTGGTCTATAAGATTTTAACGATTTTTAAACGGAATTGTTTATAGTTTATATAGTTGTACTGTGTGATGGGGGCCTCGATCATTCCCAAGACATTTGGATACTCACGGAAGTGTAACTTCCCCGCTGTGTGTATGGTGGCGCTAGCGTACTGCTTGATATACATGAGTATATTGACTAGCAGTGTGGCCCTGGATGACGAGGCGGTTAGAGGATTGCTGTTCGCCCTTTCCTAGTATGAAATAAGTTTTCTTAACCATGGACTTCCAGTGTCGCTAGCTAGGGCTTCTTACTTTGTCATGTTTTCTTGTTTTACTCTTTTCATCTTAGGTCAACGCGCTATTAACATGTCACTTTTTCAGCTGGCCAAGTTGAACTATGACTCCCTACTTGTTATGGGTAATAGTATTTTATTTTGAGAAAACTGAATCCCCCTCCTTCCCATATCAGGCCTTAAATGTTTTACTGACTTGTGAGTATTTCATATTAGGTGTCACTGAGAATAGATTGTTGGGATAGGTTATCTATTTTTTATCATGATGTCGATTGTACGTTTCCAGTTTCGTAGATGTACATCTGAAGACGTGATTTGGCATCACGAAACCTGCCATGCTCCTGTAAAGGTTCATATACAGCTGAAAGCGGTTTTTCTCGTAGCAGTTGACGATCTGCATTATGATTGTCAGAAAACGTACGTAAGCTGTGGGGCGTCAACGGCCGGAAAGATGTTAATACTTTATATTGTATTCAGCAATGCTACAGACAGTTGGTAACACTGGCAACACGAGATCATCAGGTGCTTGGCGAGCTCCCCGTGTCCAGTGTTAGATGGGGCAAAGGAAAAGGAGGGTGGGGGGGGGGGGGAGGGGGGGGCAGCGGCAACCGCAGCGCTCATTGCGTATGGCGGCCAGAAGCGTGTGCGGGTCGGCCTAATGAATACGAATGAGAGCGGCTCTCCAGTCCCACTTACTCCCTTGGGCCACCTCAACTGCTCTTCCTTTTTCTCTCGCTGGCTACGTGACTCTTTCGTTTCGCGTTGTTGTTCTTGTTGTGCTAGGAGTGACCTCACCTCATCCGTACTGTGGTCAGGATTGCTGAACTGCGATGAGAAAATGCCTGTGAGATTCTTCAAATTCGGTGACCATAGATAAAGCTGCTAGTGAACATCGTGTAGCGCACTATCGATTTCCAGACCTCTCTTGGTTGCTCAGTGGATTAAGGTCCACCGTGTCATATTGAGTTAGCAAGTTAGGTGATAGTAGTGGTGTTCTGATAGATGACAAGACTATATATTGGGATATGGTTTCTTCTTTCTTACTTTCGTGTTGTTGTAGTCTGCAGTTCAAAGGCTGGTTTGATGTAGCTATCCACGGAAATCTATCCTGTGCAAGTCTCTTCAGCTCTGCGTAACTATGGTACCATACTTGTATTTGAACTTGCAATGTTTACCCCCCCCCCCCCCCCCCCCCCACTCCCCATTCCTGACAAATACACACTTCCTTCCATTATCAAACTGAAGATTCCTTGCTGCCTCAACGTGAATCATATCATCCAGTACTTTTACTCATTGTCGATGTTACATTGGTCGGTAACCTCATTTCTGTTGCCCTCATTACTTTTGCATCTCTTTAGATTTATTCAGTTAATATTCTGTCCTCATCACACCGCTAATTTCATCGAGGAGGTGCTGGAATTATTCCCCACTTTATCTGAGAATAGCACTGCCATAAATCAGTCTTATAAATCACATCCTATCAGTAAATGTTATCGTTGAAATCCTATCACATTGATTTTTAATCCCACTTATAAACCTTTCCTTTATTTCTGCAATTGCTTGTTTGATGCACAGATCAAACACTGGGAGAGAAAAACTGCATCCCTTTGAATTGTCCATTGTAGTCTAAGAACTCCTCTCTTAGTCTTCCAGACTTACTGATCTCTTTTGGACCTTGTACTGTCAGGTCGGTAAAAGATCTGGGATTATCAGACCATCTCTGTCAAATAACAACTGTAAAATTAGGCACCGAATCATTCCCTAAAATCAAGCCTACATACGACATCTATCAGAAATAAAAATAAAAGTTTTTTCAAAAGAACTAGCAGAAATGAATATGAAATTCTCTAAATTCTCGACACGGTTGAAATTGTACTTTGAAAAGAAATTCCAAAAGTATGCATGTTTGTATCAACATCTCAGAAAAACAAATGGATAACCGCACGTATTAAGAAGTCCTCCCAAACACTTAAACACCTCAGTTCCACGAAAAAGAATCGTAATTACCCAGAACTTCTTAAATTTCTATCTCAGATACAAAAGGATCTATAGGAGGTGCTGATTGCTGCTGAAAAGTCATTTAATGACAAAAAATATATAATGCAGAGAATAAAAGCAAAGCAGTCTGGGTTTTCATGAAAATGGAAACAGATTGAGGCAAAAAAACGCAGAATAACATACTGGTAATGCAGGAGGATAAGGTAATAAACGATCCACAACACTTAGCAAGCTATGTACACGAGTTTTTTTCAAGTATTGCAGAGAAAGTACAGCAAAAATCCCCCAAAAGAAATATAACACCTGCAAATAATGTTGCATTAAATACAATGATGTTACTTCCAACCCCAGAGAATGAAACCAATAAAACTGTACAAAAACTAAAAACAGAAATGCAGTAGGCTTAGAGAAGTACCAATGTGTGTACTGAAACTAGAGCTAATTACAAAATACTAATAACGTACCCTTTTTCTATAAGCCTAAAATTGCTGTTCTCCAACATCTTTTATTCAGGTCAGAAAAAGTGTTTTTTGTTGACAAGTGTAATTTAAAATCTTATACCAAAGATTCTTGATAAGAAAACAGGTGTAATGACTAGTAAAAATAGAAACTAATAGTAGTAATCAAGATTTTTTATAGCAAAAGGTTTACTGTGAGGGCAAGAGCAGCTGGAGTAGTCCATTTTTCCGAAGTAAAACGCTTACGGCTGTATATGAACTTTTACAGGAAAATGACCAGTTTGGTGAGGTCGTGTCATATCGTCTGGTGTACATCTACAAGTTAGGAAATGTACAATAGACATTATGATAAAAACAGGTATCTATCCTAATAAACGATGCTCTGTGACAATCAACATGAAATAGTCTCACGTCAGTAAAACATTTAAACCTTGTTACAGGTTGACAGGCAGAGGGTTTGGTATTAGGTTGCGAGAACACCAGAGTCTCAGGAATTCGAAGTCTATTCTATGTAGCCATATACATGATTCTGGCCATTCCATAACAGGTATAGCTAATAATTTGAAAGTCTTTCGCAGAGAACTAAAGGGGTAGGCCTTAAACAGCTTGGAAGAGACTGATATTATGCTGAGTCTACCCTTGACAATCAGACGGAGGCTTAGAGAAGTACCAATGTGTGTACTGAAACAATGATTTGGGATTATACATGGCCTCTTAACAAATGTAATAAATGAATCCTTCACATGAGGGACATTTCCAGAGTTGTAACTTTGCTTAAGATAGGTAATGCAGAAGACACAGAAAATTACTGGCACATTTCCCTGCTGTCAGTATTCTAAAAAATAATAGATGTAATCATGAAAGACAGATTAATGAATTACCTCAATAAATACAATCTTTTAAGCGAATCACAGTTTGGTTTCTGATGTGGCAAAAATACAGAGTCAGCCATAGTAGAATTCACAAAAGTTGTACTTGAGGAATAAGAGGTGTAGTTAATGACTGGTTTCGATCATAGCTATCAGATAGGGTAAAAAGAGTAGATATAACACATACTTCAAATAGATCCAAATAATTATTAAAACACTTACTAGAACCAAAATACATTAGTATAGGGGTTTTGCAAGGCAGCATATTAGCAGCAATACCATTCCTGATATGCATCAATGACATTCCCAGAAGTGCTACTCATGGTGAAACAATTCTCTTCGCTGATGACAGCAATATTATAAGCACTGAGACAACAAGAGAACCATGGAAGAAGAAACAGACTCAACTTACCAAGAAAAAATAAACATAAAACTCAAAACAGCATTTTGTAAGAAAGGAATAAAACGATACAATAAATTACCAAAAGAGATTAAAGACATTGCAAAAGTACACTTATTTAAAAAGGCAGTTAAAAAGTACCTGTCATGCAATACATTTTATACATTGAAGGATTACTTAGATAAAATATAGTAGGTGTTTGATAAATAAGTTTATAGAAATAAATAATGATAATAATGATTATAAGACATTTAACATTCCACATAACCCTTTCACTTTATGTTTTTTCCTTCTTTTTTCATTTCTGGGAATACTTACCCCCAAGCTATGCATAGCACAGTACTAACATCTTTTTCTCTTTCTGAGCTCGACATTTTACTCATTATGGAGGGATGCTGACTCAGCTTTTCAGGATAGCAAGTGGGAAGTTGCAGTACAGAAAAGGGCCCAGAGATCACCAGTGTGTGTGTGTGTGTGTGTGTGTGTGTGTGTGTGTGTGTGTGTATGGTGAGTGAAGTGTTATGAAACAATGTGTGTACAGTGTGTGGAGTGACTGATAGTGAGATGTAAGTGAACAGTGTGACATTACATTATTTAATAAGTTATTTGTAAAAAGGTGTTGTATACCAGGAGTAAATCTAATGATTGTCTCTAACTGGAAGTCTGTAAATATATGTGTATAGAAATTAGCTTATTTTAAATTGGTCTAAACTTGTAAATACTTTGACATGTCCTATATCCTTGTAAAAATACATCTACAGATGAATAAAGCTACTACGACTACTACTACTAGTACAGAATTCATGACATCCCTGGACTTACAGTTATTTAGAATTGCAATCCTCCACTGTCTGGTGGACAGCACAATAGCCAAGGAGACAAAGTCTAACTGAATACAATCAACTCGCAAGTGTTTCCAGGAAACAACAAGTGACATTCCAAGTGGTACGAAGCTGGGCATGGACAGAAATGAATTTTGATCACAAACAGTTCAAGAATGGTAATTTTCTTCTTCGAAAAAGATATGAAAGGAAAATAATTGTGAATGAGCATCAAAGTCAACAATAAAAATGTTCTTTTTGCTGCACAGTTTTCCCACAACACAAAGCGATCCCGTTCACTGATTTTCAACGTTACACAGAAATTTTGTGTTTTTCAAACATTTTTAGCTCTTGACTAATGGTACATTCTTTTCTACTACCATTTTAACGTGGCAAGATTTTCCAACCATACGTTTAATATTCTATAAATTCTTTTAAATTTGTATTTATATTAGACACATCAAAAAAGTTTTGCATCACCACGGTTCTACGAGTTCAGGAACATGTACAGAAAATCATTTCCGCCCTTTCATTGCTCATCAAAACCACACATTTCGTGTTGTATCATCATACAGTGAGACCTTCAAAGGTGGTGGTCCAGATTACTGTACATACTGGTACCTCTAATACCCAGCAGCACGTCATCTTGCATTGATGCATGCCTGCAATCGTCGTGGTATACTGTCCACAAGCTCATGAAGGCTCTGTTTATCCAGATTGTCCCACTCCTCAACGGCGAATCGGCGTAGATCACTCAGTGTGGTTGGTAGGTCACGTCGCCCATAAACAGCCCTTTTCAGTCTATCCCAGGTATGTTCGGTTGGTTTCATGTCTGGAGAACATGCTGCCACTCTACTCGAACGATGTCGTTATCCTTAAGGAAGTCATTCACAAGATGTGCACGACGGGGGCGCGCATTGTCCTCCATGAAGACGAATGCCTCACCAATATGCTGCCAATGTCGCTGCACTGTCGGTCGGAGGATGGCATTCTCGTATCGTACGCCACCTTACATGACCACCAGCGGCGTACTTCAGCCCCACATAATGCCACGCCAAAACAGCAGGGATCTTCCACCTTGCTGCACTCGCTGCACAGTGTGTCTAGGCAGTCATGGACTGTGCGGCTGGTCCCGGCGGAGGTTCGAGTCCTCCCTCGGGCAGTGGTGTTTGTGTTTGTCCTTAGGATAATTTAGGTAAAGTAGTGTGTAAGCTTAGGGACTGATGATCTTAGCAGTTAAGTCCCATAAGATTTCACACACAATCGAACATTTTTTTGTGTCTAAGGCATTCAACTTCACCAGGTTACCTCCAAACACGTCTCCGACGATTCCCTGGTTGAGGGCATATGCGAAACTCATCGGTGAAGAGAATGTGATCGCAACCCTGAGCGGTCCATTCGGCGTGTTGTTGGGCTCAACTGTATCGCGCAGCATGGTGTCGTGGCTGCAAAGATGGACCTCGCCATGGACGTCGGGAGTGAAGTTGTGGGTCATAAAGCCTATTATTGCGCCCAGTTTGAGTCGTAACAAGACGCCCTGTGGCTGCACGAAAGGCATTATTCAACATGGTGGTGTTTCTGTCAGGGTTCCTCCGAGTCATAATCCGTAGGTATCGGTCATCCACTGCAGTAGTAGCCCTTAGGCGGCTGGAACGAGGCATGTCTTCGACAGGTCCTGTCTCTCTGTATCTGCTCCATGTCCGAACAACATCGCTTTGGTTCACTCCAAGACGCCTAGACACTTCCCTTGTTGAGAACCCGTCCTGGCACATCAATGCGGACGCTATCGAACCGCGGTATTGACTGTCTAGGCATGGTTGAACTACAGACAAGAAGAGCCGTGTATCTCCTTCCTGGTGGACTGATTGGAACCGATCGGCTGTCAGACCCCTAATAGGCGCTGCTCATGCATGATTGTTTACATCTTTAACCGGGTTTAGTGACATCTCTGAACAGTCAAAAGGACTGTGTATGTGATATAATATCCACAGTCAACGTCTATCTTCCGGATTTCTGGGAACCGGAGTGAGGCAAAACTTTTTTTGATGTGTGTAGATCACCGTTTGTGATGCACAATCAGATTATTAATCATTTTATTGACTGATAGCGTCTAGTACCACGTACTAACACTTTCTCTAGTGCTGTTTGTCTGGGAGTTAAGTAGAACTGGGCAGCGGCAAGAAGGACAACGTGGACAACATTGTCCTCAGAAACCGCTATCAGCTAGAGCAGGGCTGCAAAGAGACTTTTGTGGTCTGCAGGGGCGGACATTTACTGCCCCGAAAGAAAACACAGTGAGTAGGTGGCGGTTTACAAAGGCTGCAGGAGCACTGTGACATGGACAGTATGGGCGAGAAGTTGCACTCCGATGGGCTGAAAATTTTTTGAGAATAACGTATCTGGCGAAAGAGCATCAGGGGTGGAAGAAATCAAAAAGACATCCCATTAGTGTGGAGGAATATGCCTCGTCACAAATAACGGTTACAGCGTGACCTTGGGAGAATCCTCTCATGGGAAGTGCCGGGGCACTCATTCCACCGAAAATCAGAGGTGCATATTTGAAAGGAGTGTAAGCTTCAGGCGTACGTACTGTTTTTGTAACGGACACTGGAATTCGTCCCTGAGCGCACACATAGGTGCTGCATGTTCAGGAGGGAGTGGTTACGTGGTGTGGAAAGACACTTCTATGGGGAATCGACCAGAGACTCAATCCGGAATCGACCTACAGTCCTCCTGCTAAGCTGAGTGGTTACGTGCTTGCCTCCCATGCAGCGGGCCCGGGTTCGATTCCCGGCCGGGTTGAATTTCTCCTCTCGTGGACTGGATATTAGGTTGTCCTCATCATCATTTCCTCCTCATCACCGGCGTGCAAGTCGCCCAATGTGGCGTCGACTGAAATAAGACTTACAACCGGCGGCCGAACTTCCCCGGATGGGGCCTACCAGCCAACAATGCATTTCACTTTTTGTTGACCTACAGACTTCACTGGCAAGATCCACAGCGGAGAATCAGGTGATTAGATTTTGAGAAGTGTTGATGTCGCCACAAGGAGCACGTGAAGTCGTTTCCCTGTGAACAGAATTGTTATTCTTGTACTAGAGTGACGATTCTTTACCTCTCTCTTGAGTCCGACACACATTGAGTTGCTTCTTTATGGAAGACTATTTGAGTCGAATTTCTGTTCATGACTAGAGAGCAAACAGAAATCTTGACTCATGTTCTCTCTTCTACTGATATAATTTCAGCCATAGTAGTTTGAAGACGGTGTATTACATCCACTGTGTAGGCAGAGAATTGCACATCATCTCCAAAGCGGCCAATACCTCGACGAGCAGATCATCGATGCGGAACAACTGCTGTTCGTACTTCAATAGGTGATAAGGCACACTTCGGTTTAGTGGATAGGGAAACATATCAAGGAAAATTATTGAGTTACATTTGCTTGGCCATTGAGCTTTTTCTGAAAATGCCAGTCAAAAAACAGTGGAGGTCTACCTAAAGAAAGGCAAACATATGTTCTGCCTATCTCGAAATTTCATTGTGAACTTCATATTTAAACAATTTTTTTCACTCTACATATTTTTTGAAAACAAATCATTTAAGGGATCCAAGTTGTGATTCATTCTAGTAGTACTCCGATAGACATAGCTGGTTTAATTTGTTAGATTGAAGTGAAGTAAAGCCACAACAAGATATTACATTTTATTCCTCAGTGTAGGTTGTCAATGGCAGGGTCGTTTTAATCATTTGTAGACAAGAGAATTCCACTGCGGAGACATTAGGCAACCACGCGTACGCACGCTATATGTTACAAAGACCACGGGAATTTACACCATATTACGTAGTTTCCGTGAATGATACAGCTATAGCTCTTGAGGTAGCACACTTAGAATATATTAGTCAGAGATTTCTAAAACATTAGAATGAAACAGTGCTTACACCACAAATAATTCTGTGAATTATATGACAACTGTCGCCAGTAGCTCTGATTTCAACTTTCTGTCACCTAGATCTCACCAGATAGAGAAGACGACGTATAGCTGTCCACTAAGCCGCCGATACGTTTACAGAAAATTAAGACTTAACCCATTAGCATTTTCTTTACTGGTAATAATATGATGATGTATACAAATAAAGTTATATCTAAAAACCATCATCGTAGTTTCACGAAGTTTCAGATATATATTTCATGATATTCCGACGTTAAACATCTGATTAAAACTATAGCCGCTAACCAGCCCAAAGTTCTTCTGGGCGAGGATAAGAAAGTGTATAAAATCTGCAGTCAGGTTGACCGCTACAGTCGAACCCACTGGCGCTGAGCCACGATCCCGTCCGACAGACCTTCATCCTAAGCCATGCGGCTACGTGAGCGGGCGTGCGCGGACACCATGGTTCTTGATTTTCGAAGTATCACCGCCCTCGCCGTCCTCCGGAGAAAATTTGTATATTGCGTCCACTTGCCACAAAGAGTCAGTTAAGTAATATATGCAACACTGACACGCTTACAGGATCTGTGTTACTCAGATCTGGCATCTGGAAGTCTTCGCACACTGGATCTGCCAGACGCTAATATGGCGACAGCTGTTTGGCGTGGTGTGTCGCTTGTGGTTTTCTCGTTAGGAATATTTAATTCTAAGTGTCTTTTCACTAGTATTTATACTCCACTAGTATTAATACTTGCAGGTAACAAAGCAACTAAAATATTAGATTAAAGGTAAGACAATTAGAAGCTGACTGTAATATCACTGATTAAAATTCCGTTTATAGGGACGTCATTAATTTACACTACTGGCCATTAAAATTGCTACACCAAGAAGAAATGCAGATGATAAACGGGTATTCACTGGACAGATATATTATACTAGAACTGACATGTGATTACATTTTCACGCAATTTGGGTGCATGGATCCTGAGAAATCAGTACCCAGAACAACCACCTCTGGCCGTAATAACGGGCTTGATACGCCTGGGCATTGAGTCAAACAGAGCTTGGATGGAGTGTATAGGTACAGCTATCCATGGAGCTTCAACACGATACCGCAGTTCATCAAGAGTAGTGACTGGCGTATTGCGATAAGCCAGTTGCTCGGCCACCATTGACCAGAGTTTTCAGTTAGTGAGAGATTTGGAGAATGTGCTGGCCAGGGCAGCAGTCGAACATTTTCTGTATCCAGAAAGGCCCATACAGGACCTGCAACATGCGGTCGTGCATTATCCTGCTGAAATGTAGGGTTTCGCAGTGATCGAATGAAGGGTAGAGCCACGGGTCGTAACACATCTGAAATTTAACGTCCACTGTTCAAAGTGCGGTCAATGCGAACAAGAGGTGACCGAAACGTATAACCAATGGCACCCCGTACCATCACGCCGATTGATACGCCAGTATGGTGATGACGAATACACGCTTCCAATGTGCGTTCACCGCGATATCGCCAAACACGGATGCGACCACCATGATGCCGTAAACAGAACCTGGATTCATCTGAAAAAATGACGTTTGGCCATTCGTGCACCCAGGTTCGTCGTTAAGTACACCATCACAGGCACTCCTGTCTGTGATGCAGCGCCAAGGGTAATCGCAGCCATGGTCTCGAGCTGACACTCCATGCTGCTGCAAACATCGTCGAACTGTACGTGCAGATGGTTGTTGTCTTGCAAACGTCCCCATCTGTTGACCCAGATATCGAGACGTGGCTGCACGATCCGTTACAGCCATGCGGATAAGATGCCTGTCATCTCGACTGCTAGTGATACGAGGCCGTTGGCATCCAGCACCGCGTCCCTTATTACCCTCCTGAACCCACCGATTCCATATTCTACTAACAGTCATTGGATCTCGACCAACGCGAGCAGCAATGACGCGATACGATAAACCGCAATCGCGATAATCTATAATCAGACTTTAATAAAAGTCGGAAACGTGATGGTACGAATTTTTCCTCCTTACACGAGGCATCACAACAACGTTTCACCAGGCAACGCCGGTCAACTGCTGTTTGTGTATGAGAAATCGGTTGGAAACTTTCCTCATGTCAGCACGTTGTAGGTGTCGCCACCGGCGCCAACCTTGTGTGAATGCTCTGAAAAGCTAATCATTTGCATATCACAGCATCTTCTTCCTGTTGGTTAAATTTCACGTCTGTTGCACGTAATCTTCGTTGTGTAGCAATTTTAATGGCCAGTAGTGTATTAACCTACGGTGCGTCATCAACATGTGTCAAAAGAAAGATCTAACAATATCAAGAAAAAAATAAAGATTTAACTTTCACTGTATTGTGATTATTAGTTTTATTAACAGCGCGTCTAGAGTGTGCACGTAATTGAGAAACGAATTTCGTAATTTCTGAAATAAGGGTGGTTAACTGCGACCCACTTACTGTTTATAGTTCATACACATTAATACCCACAGCTAAAAGTTTAGACAAGCGATAGTGAAACTTTACAGCCGCATCTAATGGCTCCAGACTCGGTATTTTACTAGAATTATGATTGTCGTATGGCAGTGTTGTTCAGCTTAACACATACATTAATTTGAAATGAAGTCTCAGCGAACAAGATTTGCTAAAATTCGAAGTTTATTCGTTACGCCCGACCAGCTCACGCACCATTGGTGAACAGACACAGACGTCGGCAATGCATGTCCTGCCATTTTCATTGAAAGATCGCAAACACTAAGACGAAATTTATGTGTTAGTTGACAGCCTTGTCCCGTAAACTTGAAAAAATCTGGATAGGTACAAAATAAACATGTGCAACAGTGAATTGTGTAACACTAAGCAAATTTCTCGAAGTAATCGTTTCCAGACACGTGGATTGTTGTATTCCTTATTTTTCAATAATGACACAAAAACTGACTGCTGTGCGTAAGTAACACATTACAGACTTTTTCTTCGAAGCAACATCTATGTCTGCCATAGTATAGTCTAAAATGACACAGGCTGTAATGGGAGGACTTCAAGTTTACTGTGAGTTCCAGGTCCTGGTGAAATTCAACATTATTGACTTGGTATTGCCAGAAGTGAAAAAGATATTTTGGCCAGGGTCTAAATAGAAGCTAGTTGTTGCCTACAGATGCTGCAGGCTAGTTGAGGCAACGTTAACTGGTAGAGAGGGAGCCAACAAGTGAAAGGGATCAGTTGATCGGTTGCAGCCGACTTGTTTGGGTGCAATGGTGTAGAACGCATCATTCTGCCATTTCGAGAGCCTTAAAACGTTTTGCATGTATGTTTATTTTATTCACCACTAGTTGTCACAACAAGTCACTTTTTGTTAATAGCATATTGTTACTAATATTCTACAGCTAGTTCGGTGTATATTATTTACTATATACCTGTAACGTACTTTGGCAATGAGCTACTAGCACTCGAATCGTTCTTATCCAGTTGCTCTAGATATGGGCTACACACCTGTGTCTAACATGGGCTAACCCATATTTACGTGTTAGTCCGGTACATCTGATGCAAAATGGTTGATTTATGATAGCTTTTTTACAGGAGTCCAAGACAACATCAAAGTATACTCGAAAGGATAAAAGAAATTGCTGGAATGAGGAGGACTTGGAGAAAGATGTTACAGCCATCCGAGATAAGTGAATGGGGATCTTACAACAGCACGGGTGTTTAACGTATCTCGTAAGACACTCCAAACCTTAAGAAAAAAGGTGATATGGACTGCAGCTGTAGCAGCTTGTTAAAAACTAGTCAGAAAACCCTGTTTGGGAACAGTATTAAAAAAACGGATGGTTTAATACCTAAATGAAACAAAATTCCACGGCTATTCTAGAGCAGATTCGAGACGGATGGCATTTCAACTTGAAATTAGGAAATTGCCTCCAAACTCCTTTCACGTCAAATGACGCGGGCAGAGCCTGCATAGATTTTTTTCTGAATCGACAGAAAGATAGTTTATCATTTCGTACTAGGCTTCAACAAAGAAAATACCAAAGCCTCCTTTAACTTTTGGACGAAGCGTGCCAGTAGCACAAAATCACTCCAGAAATAATATTCAGTGTGTATGAAATAGATCTTTCAGTATTCCAGAGCAAGATCCAATATGACATAGAGAGTAAGGGCAAGAGACAAACAGCACTTACCACTTCCACGGAAAGAGGTTCTACAGTGAGTGCGGCTGGGCAGTTTGTTCCTCCTATGGTCGTTTTTCCACGAACGAACACGGCTTACGATCTGATGAAAGGATCTGCTCTGGTTCAATAGGCAGCGGTCAACAATTTGGAATCTGTTTACAGAATGGCTTGCTCATTTCATTAAAAAAGTAAACCAGAAAGAAGAGTCAGCACTACCACGGAGCTTAGATGCGCATTCTACCGACGTACGGAACGTTGATATCATTAAAATGGTTAGAGCAAACCAGGTAACGATCATCTCTCTTCCCTTTCATTCTACCTGTAAGGTTTAGCCACTGGATTCATGTGCCCACTGGAAATTTATTACAGTGAGGAATTTAGATCGGGAATTCGGTCCTCTCTTCGTCCTGTCACACGATATGACATAACGAAAATGTGTATTTCAGAATTCAGACTGGGAAGATTGCAGTGAAAGGTTTCAAAGCAGTTGTAATATTTCCTTTGAACACAAGTGTTCTTCCCGATTCTGATTTTCTAGCTTCGAAAATTGAAGCTGAGAATACTTGCAGTTCTACGACATGAAAGACGCCGAGGTCACTCCCAGAGTATTTCCTTATAATAATATTCCACTCTCGCTACCCCCAGGCTTTTCCAGGAACGCCGTAGAAAGTGAGTCTTTGCGAGAATGTTCAAGGTCTCGGAATCAGAAAATTAGCAACGAATCGTAGTCGAAAATCTCCTCATTCGTTTGTCTTTACTGGAACATTACACCGTGACGAATTGTCTATATCTTAGGAATAGTCTACTGTCAAGAAGGGTTAGAGGAAGTTGTCTTCCGGTGGCAGTGGTTGCTGTAATGGGAAAACCAACACTCCAATAGCAAACATACAGAAAGGGAAGGTGTCAAAAGTGAGACATCTCTCTTCAGATTCGAAGGAAGGTGGTGTATCCAGCATGAGATTTTCACTCTGCAGCGGAGTGTGCGCTGATATGAAACTTCCTGGCAGATTAAAACTGTGTGCCTGACCGAGACTCGAACTCGGGACCTTTACCGTTCGCGGAGAAGTGCTCTAACGACTTTTTTTTAAAATCTAATTTTTGATCGTTTTCGTTCGTTGTATTTGCTCGGTGCGGACGTCGCGAGACATCCGTTTATGTTCGTTGTTGCTCGATTAACTCAGTTTTTTTATTACAGACGGCAGCTAACCCTCTGACCGAACACGCTGAGCTACCGTGCCGGCTATCCAGAATGAGATTTTCACTCTGCAGTGGAGTGTGCGCTGATATGAAATTTCCTGGCAGATTAAAACTGTGTGCCCGACCGAGACTCGAACTCGGGACCTTTACCTTTCGCTGGCAAGTGCTCTACCGACTGAGCTACCGAAGCACGACTCACGCCCCGTACTCACAGCTTTACTTCTGCCAGTGGTGTAGTTCTGGAACGAGAACACGTGCTGTTGTAAGATCCCCATTCACTTTTCTCGGACGGCTGTAACAGCTTTTTATAAGTCCTCTTCATTCCAGCAATTTCTTTTATTCTTTCGAATATACTTAGGTGTTTTTCTTGGAATCCTGTAAAAAAAGCTATCATAAATCAACCATTTTGCATCAAGTGTGCCGGACTAACACGTAAATAAGGGTTAGCCCATGTTAGACACAGGTGTGTAGCCCATATCTAGAGCAACTTGATAAGGATTATTAGAGTGCTAGTAGCTCATTGCCAAAGTACATTATGCAGTAAATAATATATGCCAAGCTAGCTCTAGAATATCAGTAACAAGATGTGGTTGACAAAAAGTGCCTTGTTGTGACAACTAATGGTGAATAAAATAAAATTAACAACATAGAAAATGTTTTAAGGCTCTGGAAATGGCAGAATGATGCGTTCAACACCACTGCACCCAAACACGTTGGCTGCAACCGATCAACTGTTCCCTTTCACTTGTTGGCTCCCCCTCTACCAGTTTAACGCTGCCGTCACTAGGCTGCAGCATCTGCAGGCCTTTAGGCAACAACTAGCTTCTATTTAGACCCTGGCCAACACATATTTTTTCACTTCTGGCAATATCAAGTCAATAATGTTGAATTTCACAAGTACTTTGAATGTGAGGTAAATTAGTCATCCCGTTACCATCTGTTTGAAGTTCATTTAGACTAGACTATGCCAGACATAGATGTTCTCTCGAATAAAAAGTCTGTAATATGTTACTTACGCACAACAGTAAGTTTTTGTGTCATTATTGAAAAATAAGGAAGAAAACAATGTACGTGTCTGGAAACGATTACTTCGAGAAATTTGTACTTATCCAGATTTTTTCAGGTTTACGGAACGTATGGGCCGGCATCGCCAGTTAGAAGTGCAACCCATCTCAATCTATCTCATCTTTATTCAGCAAGTATTGCCGCAGCTACAGGACGAAGCACAGTAAACATTACCATGCGTTCTGCCATACGGTTTCAGCAAGTTGGAACCCCCTCGTATTATAGTCTTTACGTGCGTAGCCACCTGTATGTAACGCATCGTCAACAGTTGGTGGGCCGGGAAGGTCCGATGCACTGGCTAGCTAAATCACCAGACCTCACTTGCCTTGACTACTTCCTCTGGGGGTACATCAAGACGCCGATATACGACGTCTGCCATATGGTTTCAGGAAGTTGGAACCCCCTCGTATTATAGTCTTTACGTGCGTCGCCACCTGTATGTAACGCATCGTCAACAGTTGATGGGCCGGGAAGGTCCGATGCACTGGCTAGCGAAATCACCAGACCTCACGTGCCTTGACTACTTCCTCTGGGGGTACATCAAGACGCCGATATACGACCCCCCGTTAACAGTGTTGAGGAGCTTGTTGCACCCAACAGGGGAAGTTCGGGACACGCCCAATATTTTCTAGAATATCCGAACTTTCATATTCCAGATACGTTAGGCATGCAACAATCTGAGATCATAATTTCCAACACCTATGATGATGAACATTGTTTTGTTCTTATTTCTGCTGTAGTGACTAAAATAAAAATCGCCACTTCTGCGTCGGGAAAGCGTTTCCGACAATGTATTGCTATGTGATTGTCTATCGTCTACGCGTACTCTGTCTCTCCTGGAAGTTTGTATCCGCTTTTCTGAAACCCTTGCATGAAATAACTTCGAACATCTGATTACTATAATGCCAAATTAAAGGGTTAGACATTTGACGTTAAGCATGTAACCGAGAAAAAGCTTAGAAGAGATTAGAAATTATGCTTAAAGGTTGATGAAAACCGCTGAATGATCTATTTGTGAAACAAAGGATGCTGATAGTGAGGAGAATTTGTACTCCATTTTAAGCAAAAGAGCCGTTGTAGCCGTGCGGTTCTAGGCGCTGCAGTCCGGAACCGCGGGACTGCTGCCGCCGCAGGTTCGAATCCTGCCCCGGGCATGGACGTGTGTGATGCCCTTAGGTTAGTAAGGTTTAAGTAGTTCTAAGTTCTAGGGGACTGATGACCTAAGATGTTAAGACCCATAGTGCTCAGAGACATTTTTGATAGTTTTTCATACCTCTCAATGTTTATGACGTTATTTCTCCTGTACTATGTATCGTACAGTAGCATAATTTTGCAAGTGACTTCAGTGATATACGCAGATACTGCCTGCAAAGTGTGTTGCGAACAGAGCTAGCAATAAACATGTAATAAATTAAAACGTCATGTCTAATGCTGCAAGAAAGCCGAAAACGTAGTAAGCGATAAACTTTTTTCCTTTCATCAATTTTTGGGGTGTGTCAGCGAGAAAAATTTCGTAAAGT
This sequence comes from Schistocerca gregaria, assembly GCF_023897955.1. Lineage (NCBI taxonomy): Eukaryota > Metazoa > Arthropoda > Insecta > Orthoptera > Acrididae > Schistocerca > Schistocerca gregaria. Next base: position 329,552,170 of record NC_064924.1, on the reverse strand, counting down.
TTGAATTTATCTATAAATTTTGTTGGAAATATATTTTGCTTTGCTATAAATCCAGTCACAGACCAAAAATGTTTATCAATCAGGTTACTAGTTTCAGTCATTAATAACTGTCCTCAGACCTGAATAGATGCCATGTACTACACATATCATTTCGTTATGTACTGATGGTATCTCATTAATTAGCCATTGAAACTTAGTCACATTCAGCATTCGATTCTCCGTTATTGCCACCCTAATGACTGAGACAGATAATTTTCAACGTGAAATATAAGTTTCCAAACAAATTCAGCGATATTACGCCTAAATTACACTGACAGCAGGGGGAACAGGTCTCCACAGCTGAACGGTTTGGCACTTCAAAGTCACAGCGCAGGCAGCCGAAATACCAAACGAAATGGTCAACGAGTTTTGTTACCAGTTCCATAACCAGGGGTCACAGCTAAAGCGTAGTTACGAATGATGTTCTTATCTGCTGACTGCTACCTCAACACTATAAATTAGGTGCAGGGGGAATTACAAGGGATTACTGAAAAGTAACACCTCCGAACTTTTTATGTGAAAACTCTTAAAGCTTTTCAGATAAATCAAACGTTATTAACATTCTACATTTTATTTTTCACTACATATTTGAAGTCCTCTGCCGCCAGAGAGCTCCAAGTTAAAGCGTGTAACATGGCAGTGTGTAACGCATACTCTGTTGGTGCGTGAGAAGCAGCGTGCTGCAATCGACTTTATAATTGGAAGAGTTCGTTCATGTATTGAACACCCTTTCCTTCGGCACGACAATGCCAGACCACACATCAGCACGAGACATCTGAACCGTTCCCTAGCTTTGGCTTCATTGTTACCGATCACCCTCCATACAGTCCCGACTTGGCCCATGTGATTTTCTTCTGTTCACAAAGCTTAAAGAACGCGTTCTCCAGCGATGGTATCAACAAACTAGTCTCTCGTTGAGACAAATTTGTTCGTCGCCAGGATGACTGTGTTGCGAAATAAATATTTAGACATGAAGAATAAAGATACAGAATGTTAATAGCGTTTGTTTTATTTAAAAAAGCTTTAAGAGTTTTCTCATAAGAAAATTCGGAGGCGTTACCTTTCAGTACTCTGTCGTATCTGCCGGTCTTTCCTTTCAGTAGCTGTAATTATTAGGCCTTCTTTTTTGTTTTAAGCGTGATGCACACTTTAAAACGCATTCCCTAGATGCACGGACGATATCTACCTCAAGGATCCTGAGTTTATTCTCAGATGCTTCCAGCTGATGGCTTAATCAGTGAAGGCAGCTAGTATTGCAAGTGGAGTTCAGACGCAGATCACTACACATAACACCGAACCCAGAGTCGATCGTAGTCCTGTGGTTTGAAGCAGATTCTGGGGTTAAAACAAGAGGCATAGACGATTCTAGTAGGATATCGGATGCAAATTTTTCAACTTCCATTGTAGGGTGGAAAATACCAGTAGTAGGGCCTCCCTCAATTGATCAGGAAGCGCCTGATGGAGTAGCGCAGTAGGAGTGTAGTGTACATATTTTTTATTTTTATTTTTTTGAATGTTCGTGGGATCATTCCTTGGGAGCTGTGATGACGCCTGCGAACGTTTATTCTCCCAGACCAGAGAAAGTTAATATGATATTAGTGAACCGCATGAGCACCACAGAAGTAGCATCACTTTTTAAAGACAATAATGTCCAGATAGAATTGTAAACAGAAAGTTCGTTGAAATCAGAAGTGAATAACAACTAAATTCTAAATTAAGACTGGTATATAGAGACCTATTGAAAGGACTAGTTAAACACCCGCGGTTCTAGGCGCGCAGTCCGGAACCGTGCGAGTGCTACGGTTGCAGGTTCGAATCCTGCCTCGGGCATGGATGTGTGTGATGTCCTTAGGTTAGTTAGGTTTAAGTAGTTCTAAGTTCTAGGGGACTGATGACCACAGCAGTTGATTCCCATAGTGCTCAGTTAAACACCAATTATGGCGGCCTACTTACTGCAATAAGGAATTCCATACCACCTCATGATGTTATTACTGATACCGAATGTGTAAAAGCCTGGATCAAAAACTGTAATCGGATGTTTTGACATCATTCTGCATTAGGAGCTGTAGTGGCAGTGTGCTCCGGAGACAACTTGCAAAACAGCCCAATTGAGTTTCCTGTTCATACTGCCTTAATAGGAAGAGACTTCAGTTTGCCAGCTATACAATGGCAGAATGAATCAATTAAAGCTGGTCCCAGAGAAAGAGATTCGTCTGCCATTGTTATGAATGAACTGTTTGGAAGATACTTCAAGCAGGAAGTCAAATAACCTATGCGAGAGGGCAATGTCTCAGATCTCCAAGTAACTAACAGATCCGCATATTTAAAATAATTTAATGTCGAAGAGGGAACCAGTGATCTTAATACTGCGATAGTGTATATCACAATGGGTATTATTATACAATCGTGGGACTAACACAGTATGAGTAGATCCTTAAAAGATTCTCTACTCAAATATCCGGCTTACAGAAGACCATCCAATGACCCCATAGAAAGGATTAAGCAGAAGATATTTTCACTTTGGAAAAAAGAGCAAGTTGTCGGAATATTTACGTAAGAAACTTTAACTTCGTGCTGCCGTTCCACTTAGACTGTATGGTTTGCCAAAGTTAAATAAGGAAGGGATTCCTGTATGCCCGTTTGTTAGTAATTTGAGTGCACCCACTTATAATCTGGCGAAGTATTCAAGATCTGCTCTCAGTCCATATATCGGCAAATGTGAACACGACGACCCCAGTTCGGTGTACATTGTTCAAAGGTTGGAATCTTTGAGGCTGGGTCATTCGGATTTACTGGTGGATTCTACGTGGCATCTCTACGGACATCACTTCCTCTGCATAAGTCCTTGAGTTGGACTAGTGAAAAACTGGATGAAGAGTTGGAGAATATGTGTCGTCATGTGCTGACATCCACGTATTGTTCATTTAATGGCAACGTTTTTTAACAGAATGACGGAATCCCTATGGAGAGTCCTTGATCGTTCATATTTATGGAGGACTTCAAGGATACAGAATTGGCCTCATGGGCGTGACGCTCTCAACAGAGCTTTGGACCGCTTCAACTGTCTTAATGCTAGCATTAAATTCACCATTGACGTCGAAAGTGACTGGAGACTTCCATTTTTGGACGTCATAATTTACAGAAGACAAGATGTTACTCTGGGACATAGTGTTAGCTGAAAGCCGACACACACCGATCGCTATCTACATGATAACAGTTGCCATCCTCCGTACCAATGCAATGGCGTTCGTAGGACTCTCGTATGCAGAGCATAGTACGCCATTTCCGACGTGGACTGTTTAACCCAAGAATTTGCACATTTGATGGTTGTCATTAAGGAAAATCGATACTACTGAGAAGCAGGTTCAACGGGCTATGGAGTCTGGAACATCCCTGGAGGTATATGAAGATGAACATAAATCTATGGCCTTTATTCCTTATTCTGAGAGTATGTCGTTTAAGACTGGAAGAATTTTGAGGAGTTTTAACATTAAGACTACGTTGCGTCCAGCTTTCAAGATTACTACTCCATTCGGCTCTGTGAAAGACGAATGTCATATATAAAATCCCGTGCCTGTGTGGGAAGACTTCATTGGCCGTTTGATTTGTACAATTCAGGGCAGGTTCATGGACAACGCCTTCACACAAGGCTACAATAGCCGGAAAAATTGGCGGTAGCAGAACATTGCTTAAACGAGCGACAAGGGATGGAATCTGACGAGACTGTGATAGTTACCAGTACCCTCGGTTTTTGGAACAGCGTTTATAAAGAAGCAATTGAAATTTTGTGTCTCAATTTCTGCAGCATTTGCACGTGCAGTTCTGCAGACTCTCAGAGGCCATTCATACACCAAGAAAAATCTGTGACAAAGAGACTTCTGCCTCTTGGAGAGACAGTGCAGTACCATCAAGACATTCTGTCCGATATGAAAATGACTCATTCTCGTCTTCTTGTCTGCGCACTCCTTTTTTTTCGGCCACTTCAATGTTTCCTAGCACTTGCTTGATAATCTTGTAATGTTATTCCCTTGTTCTGTGTGGGTAATCAACCATTTCACTTATGCGGTCTTGCATCTGAGGGTTTCTTAGCACAATGATGGGCGGCAGCTTGGCATAACTATCTGGCAGCTCACTGAAAATGTCCTGAAGGTCTGACAAACGAAACATTCCAGATACCATGTTGTTTGCAGCAATATAATCTTCATAGATTCTGTAGATCTTGTGTTAAATCCACCGACCCAACCAACCAACCAACCAACCAACTCGCGCACGCGCGCCCTGATCGTAACATCGCTGGCCACCGTTCCTGTCTCGGCCGTCGGCGTCTCAGGGCGTTACCGCCGACGGAAGAGGTCGCGCCATGGCTGAGCTCAGGTCCGCAACGCCCTCTGCCTTTTGCATATAAGGAGGAGCGCTGGACCCGAGACATCCCGCACCTCCTCCTTTTCCTCGAACGGTTACGGATCCTCTACACCTCCCGCAAGCTTGATCCTCCACACCCTCTTGTCTCTCCCATCCTCTCCCACCCAAACCCGCTGCCGCGCCTGCATTCCTATATCCCACCTGCTCTCCATCTTTACACCCTCCACACCCTCTCCCTCGGTGGCTTCCGTCAACTCCCCCTCCCTGATGATGCCCTCCTCCCCTCCATCTACCCCTCCTACCAACTTTGAGCCTTACCTTCCCTCTCCTCTCCTTTTCCTGTGGGCACCCTCTCTCCCTTCTCTCCCTCCCTCCCCTCCCCTTTCTCCTTGGGCTTCCACTCCCCCTACCCTCCCCCTTCTCCTCCATCCCTCTCCTCCACTGGCATCTTCCCCTCCCCCTCTCTCTCCTCTTCCCCACACCTTTTCCCCTTGGCAGGCCACGACTCTGCTGTCTTCCATCAGTTACTTTCATCGTCCTACGCCGAAGACCATCGCATGTGTTTGTGCCTCGACTCTCCTGCAGTGTGTTTGTGTTTCGTCGTTTGTGCTCCGCTGGTTCACGTGTGGCCATCTGCCATCTGCGTTTGTGCACCGTGTTTCTCCGCTTTTATCCATTGTGCTACGCACGTGACCGACTCCGTTTTAACTCTGTTTTGTCTACTGTTTGTACCCCGCCGTCTTGATTGTTTTTATATCTCACTCATCTCTGTTCTGTGTATACTCTGAGGCCGAAGAGCGGCATACTTGGTCCGCTGCCGGCCTACCTGTTTGTCACAGGTATTAAAATCACAATAAAGGAAAAAAAAAAAAAAAAAAAAAAAAAAAAAACCCGAGACAGATAGTCTATTGTCGACCGTCTATTGCTAGCCTTTCGAGGAGCCATTGCAGTGTGCTATTGTATTTGACTAGGCTCAGTACCCGGATTTCTCTTGGGTATTACTTGGACTTGTATTGCTGGTGCACGTTTCGTCAGAAATAACTGGCGCAATTCTTGTCATTAATTGTTTTTCGGCCAGCAGACAGAGCTACATCCTGGTCGCCATTTATGGTGGCTGCCCCAAAAGTATCGCCGAGGACCTTGGGTATGGGAGCCGTCACAAAATCTTGCATAATGCACTCTGCTGGATTCGGTGCAGGTCTATACACCGATATTTAAATAGGTTTAATTCAATGTTTCTTTAAAGTTGCCACCCATCGGTGTGACTTGAACCGAGGTACGTTGTCGAAGATGATGGTTTCTATCCTTGTGTGGCACTTTTGAGACTGTTACTTTTGATGCTTTCCGCAGTGGAGTAAGTGAAATGAATTTCGATGTCTCTATACTTTGAATACAGAGACCGACTCCAGCTATATTTGTGTTGCGGGCGTCTAAAGTCAAAATGAATTACAGGACTTCCTCTACCTGAAAGTATCACATCACCCCATCAAAACTTACTATTGTATGAAAGAGTGGTGTGATCATGGGAGTAATTTCATATCATAATTTTCTAAGTTTGAGTAGTTGCCAGTGGTATTTATTTGAAGGATGCCTGTACTTCGTAACGTGTAATGAATTCGTTTGCTGGATCGTGATTTACTGTTTGCATATGACCTGGTTCATCACACGGGGGCAAGCCCTCAGATACTCCTTGTTACTCTATGATAGTAACTTATGGCTTGTCCTTTGATAAAGCTTTCATCAAAAGTGTTTCGCTGATTCCTGGAGGATTAAGATTAAATTAATTTTTCGTTTAATGAAGACATGGTAAGGTACATTGTAATTTTTTATTTTCTGGTTAGCAATCAGTGAGAGCGAGACTGAACTGAATTTTGTGTTTTGATCATTATTTGTGCTCTCGATTAGCTAGTCGTAATATTTTATTGATGGGCTATTATTTACTTCATTTATTCGCTTTAAAAGAATCGAGAAATTTTAAAGAAAACTATATTTCCTTATCTTAAGTACGTTTTGAGGATTGTTTTCATTGAGGTAGTGAGTTAATGTATGTGATATTAAGATAATTGTTTTGTGAGTTTTGTCAGGAGTATTCCTTGTGAAGAAAAGACGCAATAAGGTCCAACTCACGAGCGTGTGTCAATCAGTCCGGTCCACTACTCCACATTTTTGAAACAATTTTTTATTGCTTTGTTTAAATGCCAAGTTTACTGACTGGCCACTTTCTGGAGGTAAAACAGACTGAAGTGGTTATCTACGATATCTTCATTTACGTCGTCTGTTAGACCGATAGGAGATTGTGACAACCTGTCTATTACAATGTTCAATGACCCTATCATATACATGATCGAAAAATACATATAACTCCTGAAGATACAAAACCCATCGTGACAATCATCCGTATGTCCATTTTGTCATGAGAAAGAATTGTAACGCCTTGTGGATAAGTGTAGATAGAGGCCCATTTCCTGTACAGGAGCCGGCCGGTGAGGCCGTGTGGTTCTAGGCGCTTCAGTCTGGAACCGCGTGACCGCTGCGGTGGCAGGTTAGAATCCTGCCTCGGGCATGGATGTGTGTGATGTCCTTAGGTTAGTTGGGTTTAAGTAGTTCTAAGTTCTAGGGGCCTGATGACCACAACAGTTAAGTCCCATAGTGCTCAGAGCCTTTTGAACCATTTGAACCTGTACAGGAAGCACTGGAACACAAGTAGTATTGCCAGCGCCTTCAATTCGGTTCCTGAACAATTCCTTTCACATTTTGATAGATCGCAGGTACCGAAAGGTATTGTCTTTCTCACAGTCCTTCCATTCTCATCAGACTCTTGGAAAATTACAACTACGAAGTCTATCTTGGCGCTGCCTGTGCCCGTGTAAAAGTCATGTAATACATTTGGGTGTGACAGTGTCAGAACGATGACTAGTGGTGTCTTCAGAGCCTCAGATGATTTTCCTGCAGCATGATCCGACAACCACGGTGTTTTCTTCGCTGTTGATGCCAACGTCTCTGTAGCCACGAATTTTTTTTATAAAAGTTTATGAGTCCTAGGATGCCTCTCAACCCCTCTGTGTCTTGAGTGGTTTGAGGTCAGCATTTGCCTCAATTATTATTCGAGTTGGGCGCTATACCTTCTGCTGTTATAATGAGCCGTAGAAATTTTAAGTGGGACGTTCCAAAACACGATTTCTTGGTGTTTGTGGTAACACTGTGGTCCTTTAACGTGATGATATCGCCTTTCCATAGATCATTGTGGGCTCCAACGAGCTCTCTGATATCAGAAGATCCTCTACATAGCTGGCAACGTGCCTCTTTATTGACTTGTCGAGTCGCATCCAGACGACGAATGAACTGATAACGTCTGCCAAATGCGAGGAATGCTGCGTATTTTGGCAAGATGGATGCAGATCTATTTGCCAGAAGCTCGAAGGTCTATTGAGGAAAAGAATGACACACCATTAAACCTTAAAGTAGTTCTTCGTGCTTTTCTGGGCTGCCTGTCTCTGGCGCAATTATTGTCTAAATCTATCGATAATTTAGTAGGAGGAGGATTAATTAGTCCTTTGTCACAACATGCAAGTGTCTGATATAAATTGATGTGGCAAACTGTCTCACTCCATCATTTAACATCTGTTTAACTCGTAGCAAATCTTCAGTATGTGCGATCGATTATGATGGAACGAAAAATTTCCGATGCTGTGTCACTTCGAATTTATGTTGGTAAAAATATTTCAGCCTTGTCTTGCAGAATGCATTTTTACCTTTTCGTGCTTACGGGAAGCATAAATCCCACTAAAGTAATATGCTGTTTGTGGCGTTGGAGCACATACATTTCATTTCTCTCTAGTCCTAGCATGTAGCAAAATGTTTTCGGAACTTGGAGAAAAATACAACAGACCATCGTTTAGGTGTATAAAAGGCACTGAGTGATGAAATGGAGCAACGTGTGTTTATAGGTGGCTCAATGCATTTGTTTCACGGAAATCAGATCGAATCATCACCTTCTCCGTTACAAGAATATCTGAAGTAACTACTTGTGTTTTGTTATATATCATAGACATTGCTTTGAAACATTACTACGCACCTCAGTAATTCAGTTGATTTGTACATAGTTTGTATACAGTGGGATATATATATCCCGGCAAACTTCATAGAACGTAGGACATATTTATGTGTGTTATGTGAAAGCTATCTTCAATTTTGAACAGAGCATAACTTAATCATAGCTAACACTTGGTTCAAGAATCATAAAAGAAGGTTGTATACATGGAAGAATCCTGGAGATACTAGAAGGTATCAGATAGATTATATAATGGTAAGACAGAGATTTAGGAACCGGGTTTTAAATTGTAAGACATTTCCAGGGGCAGATGTAGACTCTGACCACAATCTGTTGGTTATGAACTGTAGATTAAAACTGAAGAAACTGGGAATTTAAGGAGATGGGACCTGGATAAACTGACTAAACCAGAGGTTGTAGAGAGTTTCAGGAAGAGCATAAGGGAACAATCGACACGATTGGGGGAAAGAAATACAGTAGAAGAAGAATGGGTAGCTCTGAAGGATGAAGTAGTGAAGGCAGCAGAGGATCAAGTAGGTAAAAAGAAGAGGGCTAGTAGAAATCCTTGGGTAACAAAAGAAGTATTGAATTTAATTCATGAAAGGAGAAAGTATAAAAACGCAGTAAACGAAGCAGGCAAAAAAGAATACAAACGTCTCAAAAATGAGATCGGCAGGAAGTGCAAAATGGCTAAGCAGGGATGGCTAGAGGACAAATATAAGGATATACAGGCTTATCTCACAAGGGGTAAGACAGATATTGCCTACAGGAAAATTAAAGAGATCTTTGGAGAAAAACAGCCACTTGTATGAATATCAAGAGCTCAGATGAAAACCCAGTTCTAAGCAAAGAAGGGGAAGAAGAAAGGTGGAAGGAGTATATAGAGGGTCTTTACAATGACGATGTACTTGAGGACAATATTATGGAAATGGAAGAGGATGTAGATGAAGATGAAATGGGAGATACGATACTGCGCGAAGAGTTTGACAAAACACTGAAAGACCTGGGTCGAAACATGGGCCCGGGAGTAGACAACATTCTATTAGATCTACTACCGGCCTTGGGAGAGCCCGTTCTGCCAAACTCTACCATCTTGTGAGCAAGATGTATGAGACAGGCGAAATACCCTCAGACTTCAAGAAGAATATAATAATTCCAATCCCAAAGAAAGCAGGTGTTGACAGATGTGAAAATTACCGAACTATCAGTTTAATAAGTCACAGCTGCAAAATACTAACGCGAATTCTTTACAGAAGAATGGAAAAACTAGTATACGCCGACCTCGGCGATTATCAGTTTGGATTCCGCAGAAATGTTGGAATACGTGAGGCAATACTGACCCTACGACTTATCTTAGAAAATAGGTTAAGGAAAGGCAAATTTACATTTCTAGCATTTGTAGACTTAGAGAAAGCTTTTGACAATGTTGAGTGGAATACTCTCTTTCAAATTCTAAACGTGGCAGGGGTAAAATACAGGGAGCGAAAGGCTATTTACAATTGGTACGGAAACCAGATGGCAGTTATAATAGTCGAGGGGCACGAAAGGGAAGCAGCGGTTGGGAAGAGAGTGAGACAGGATTGTAGCCTGTCCCCGATGTTATTCAAAGGACTTGGAAGAGCTGTTGAACGAAATGTACTGTGTCTTGAATGGAGGATATAAGATGAACATCAACAAAAGCAAGACGAGGATAATGGAATGTAGTCGAATGAAGTCGGTTGATGCTGAGGGAATTAGATTAGGAAATGAGACACTTAAAGTAGTAAAGGAGTTTTGCCACTTGGGGAGCAAAGTAACTGATGATGGTCGAAGTAGAGAGGATGTAAAATATAGACTGGCAATGGCAAGGAAAGCGTTTCTGAAGAAGAGAAATTTGCTAACGTCGAGTATAGATTTAAGTGTGAGGAAGTCGTTTCTGAAAGTATTTGTATGGAGTGTAGCCATGTATGGAAGTGAAGCATGGACGATAAATAGTTTGGACAAGAAGAGAATAGAAGCTTTCGAAATGTGGTGCTACAAAAGAATGCTGAAGATTAGAAGGGTAGATCACATAACTAATGAGGAGGTATTGAATAGATCTGGGGAGAAGAGGAGTTTGTGGCACAACGTGACAAGAAGATGGGACCGGTTGGTAGGACATGTTCTGAGGCATCAAGGGATCACAAATTTAGCAGCGTGGAGGGTAAAAATCGTAGAGGGTGGCCAAGAGATGAATACACTAAGCAGATTCACAAGGATGTAGGTTGCAGTAAGTACTGGGAGTTGAGGAAGCTTGCACAGGATAGATTAGCATGGAGAGCTGCATCAAACCAGTCTCAGGAATGAAGACAATAACAACAATAATTTTCAAGTATTATGTTGAAAACTTGTGTGCGATATTTCATATTTTCATTGTCAGGAGAATAAGTGTGTTTTGGGTACTGATTTATAATACTTTTTCCATCATTGCTATCGTCATAAACTTATTCTAAAATTATAAATTTCACATTCAAAATCCTTCACCGATTTTCAAAACTGGGGAGTTTAAAGTATTTTTGGTAGCGAAAATGTATTATTTTTCACAAAGGTATACAGTTTTTGAACGTTTTATTTTTCAAGAATTGACATGATGAATTTTAAACATGAAAGGGTTAATTCTTCCTTGGTGTGGGTCTCGATGTTTTCCTCTGCCTCTGCCTTCTCCCGTACTCTTCGCTCTGCCTCGTACCTCATTCGTGCCTCCTCTTACTCAGTCCGCCTTAGCCAGTGCTTAAACGTCTCTTCTTCTTGCTCTACATGTGTATCCCGTACCATACGCAATTTTACGCTTGAATCTGTGGCCTGGCTGCCTGCTCATCAAAACATAACCGCTTCGCCGGTCTATCCCTAGCCCTCCCCCCCCCCCCCCCCCCCCCGATTATGGTTTTACTATCGCATATGAAGTCCATACCCATAATCAGGTCTCTTGAAAGCTTCAGTACCACAAGAAAGTTCCTCTGTAGTGTGTATCCCTGACACATGAACTACAACCTCGTTTGCCTGTTTACCACAGTGTATTTGCGTCTTCTGCAATGACGGTACTGGCCACCGAACCTCATCTTCATATCGTCTAGCAGCAGCATCTGAGATCACAGAGATCTGTCAGCCACTGTCCAAACTCGGTTTTAATTTTATTTTTCGTGACGGTCACCTTGATTATTGGGTGGATTTCATGTCTGGTCGACGCTTCCCTTACCTCTAATAAGGCTTTGTTACGTGTCCATATTTGATCAAGTTAATTTTGTTCAACACAACCTCTTCCATCTCTGGCGCACCTGTAGTAGCAGTAGCTGCTGATTCGGTATCTATTTCACCTACCTTGTAGTCTCCCCTATTTCTGTTGAGATTTACACTGACTTCTTGTGCAGTGCCTTCTCGGAATACAGTTTGTCAGCCTTGTATATCTGAAGTAACCCAAGAATGGACCATCCTCTTCTTCATTTTCTTCATACGAAATGGATCCCCATTCTACATCGTCCTCTTGTTCAACATCCTGACCTTCGGTTCTAATTTTCTGCTACGTGACCTGGCAGGCGAGTAATTAAATGATCCTCCTCATAATCATAAATTTCTTCATCTTCTGCATTACTGTTTTTATTAGTCACTTCAACAACATCACCTTCCTTGTATGACAAGATTTCCGTCCTATTTACATATTTTGAGAATGAAAACATCTTCCAAGTAGGTTGTAATCTATTTATTATTCTATTACGCCAGCTCGGCTTAATCTGGTTTCTTCTGCGGGTGTTCCCACCTCCCTTCCTGCATCTGTCGCTAGTCATTGCTGTCATGGATGTCCCATGTGACTTTTATACCTTGGCTTCGGTGGTCTTATTTCGACAATCCGTGCAAGTTGCCTATTCCTCTCTGCATCTTGTCAGTATGCTACAAACTGTCACCCATTATTTGATTGATATTAATCCCCTGCTTCTCTGGTGATGGGTAAGGATTAGGTGGAACGCTCCGTCCCGGTAGTTTCTTCCTGTAGTTCCTTCTATCGTTATTCCATTATGGCAAGAAAGTATCATTTATACTGTAATGGCAATGACGGTGGCAACGGCAAATGATATTGAAATATCCGTGCCTTGGGTGGAGTGTATTCCCACCGATGTTGTACACCCGAAATTTACGCATGGAAATGAATTGTTTGATATTAAACCCCTCTTCTTCTCTCGTGCATGTTCTAGTTGCTACTGGTGACACTTTGTCCTCTTCCTCATATTTTGCATTTGCTGCAGACTCAACATTGCAGCTTGCCCTTGCGTCAAACTCATTCATTTCTCCCATGTGGGACCTCATTAGTGGTACACAGTTGTGTTGTTCCCTTGTGCCTGCCTCTAATCCTAGTACTTGCGTTACTTGTTCTCGGAATCAACGTATTGGTTTCTTTGACTCTTTTGGCTTTTTGAATAGAAGTAGAGATTGAATTTCTTGTGATGTAGCAGATGAAGTTGTGTTTGAGCTGCTTGACCCCATATCTTTTGCACAATTCTTGCTCCATCAATTTCAGATTACGCAACTCTTGCTGTACTGCAGCTTCATCTAGTTTGCTAATGTTGTCTATTTTGCGCTCTTTTATCTCTGCTATCTGTTCCTCCTGCTATTTCTGCTTACCGCTAATCTTTTCAATGTCTCCCTCTCTGGCTGGAAATTGTTCTAATAGGATTTTCTTTTCTTGAGCCTTTTGTGTGTCCCTAGCAATCCTTTTAGCCACTTGCACTTATTTCTTAGTCTCTATAGCTACATCTTTTACTTCCTTCGCTACTTTTGTTGATCTCTTTCATTTCTGCAGTTGTTATTATCCAATTTCCGTCATATCACTGCTTTAGAATATGCTATGATCTGCCTGCTTGTGGGAAAGGTTATGAGCTCCTACCCAGTATCTACCACCTCTCTATTCTGACTTTGCTCAATGTTTGTTACTTGATTAACTTTAGCCAGATCCTTTACTAACCTCGTTTGGCATCTCGTTTTCATTCAAACTACGAACTACACAAATACGTTTGGAAGAAACTACCACAATAAGATTTCAAGTAAAGACAATGCCTAACACACATATACAAACTCATCCAAAAGATATAACACTGCTGTCGACGCCGATATACAGGGGATGTGGAACAGAATCCGCAAAACAAGGAAAAAACTGTGAGGAAGATACATCAGTTAAGTATTTGCGCAACAGACTTTATCTGAATTTAAAGAAACGCGGTTCTAATGTATCGCAAACATTCTGCAACTAGAAGTAATATTTACTGATTATCATTAAATCGGTTGAACGTTCCTAGCCCAGGGTCGGCCTATTTATGCAAAATACCCCCTCCCCCTCACTAGTAAAGAGAGAGAGAGAGAGAGAGAGAGAGAGAGAGAGAGAGAGAAACGAAGCCAGTTAGGTATCTATCTACACCACGTCCCCATTTAACAACGCTAGTTAAACTGTACACAACAGAATTAATACAAGTTAATTCCCGGCTCAGCAATGGATGAATGAGGGAGAAGGATAATCACACAGTTTCCTTTTTAGGCCTAATCAGAGAGATGACTAGCTATGAAATAATATTCAGTGACACGATACATTCCTGACTTTATTAGCAAAAGTTGATTTTGTTAAAATCATTGGCATGCAATTCAGTAAAAAGTTACTTAAGACGCAATGACAATAATACTAAACACAAAATTGGAAATTTGTGGTAAGGTCTTATGGGACCAAACTCCCGAGGTCATCGGTCCCTAAGCTTACGCACTCATTAATCTAACTTAAACTAACTTACGCTAAGTACAACACACACACCCATGTCCGATAGAGGACTCGAACCTCCGACGGGGGGAGCCGCGCTCGCCGTGACAAGACGCCTCAGACCGCTCGGTTACCCCACGCGGCTGCTAAACACAAAACAGTTAAAACTGAAGTGACATTTAGTTGTCACAGTTAAGAAAGGAAAGCACGATGGTAAGATCGACTCTCTAACAAATTAAATTTTAACTGATTCAAGTCCGCTACTCAACACTGATTGCACTCATGCTAGGAATAGAAGTGAAGTTATCGCACTACTATGCCAGCCCCAGTGGCCAGGTAGAGCCTAACCGTGAAATAATTGAGAGTTGTTAAATTCATGCTGCCCATAAATCGCACCATCGTTGGAGACCCCGCTGTACTCCCACCACTGTAGGAAAAATGCGAGCCTTCCAATCAGGGGCACTGAAAACCCTCTCCCAAAAACTTGGGTCTAAAAATTTTACGTCATGATACTCCAGCCAATCTAAATGTCTTATTTTTGCAGCCTTTTACACGCTGTTTTCTAGCGTAGGAAGATAAAAAGAGAGAAAGGAAACAAGGGAAAAGAATGTTGGGCTAGACGCCGACATGCGGCTGTAGCATGTGACCATCATTTCCAAGGGCCTATGTCTTTTAGAAAGCTTTCAAGATCGGTATGTCCCCTAGAAAGTTTTCTCTTAAGGATGACCACGATATTTACCAAATCCTCATTCCACCATGGAAACGTCTCGCAGACCGTTCTTAGCAGTAAAATGTTAATAAGTGCGCTTCGCTGACAAAGTCCCTCCAGGGAGCAGATAGAGCAGAATTAATGGCGAGCTCCAGCATCCGTCCTCCCCCCTATCTTAGTCTAACTCCAGAAGCTAAAGCCTTCCCTGCCTGCTAAACCAGCGGAGGTTGGAACAGTTTTTATGTTGAACTGTCCTTGTTGCCCTGCGGCTGGTACATCACGCAGAAATCGTCTAAGTCCGTATCCAGTAAATGCAATGAAATGTCTAGAACTGTCTGGATGGAAGAAAATGGATAAATCGCCTATGCATTACAATTAAAAATAAAAGTCCATGCCGCAGTCTTCCTAATTTAGACTGGATTTGATCTGAAATGTAATTGATTTGCAGATTGGACTGTCTGTAATTTTCACATAAAAATGTGGCTACTTTGCATAATGACGAATTGCAGAATTAAAAGTGACGAGACGTACTGGAAATTTCAGCTTATCTCCTATATATGTCCGCAAACTGATGGGCGAGCAGGTGCTGACCCACTACGTCAGAAGAAGCAACTAAAAGTTGTTTCATTAAGTTAACCGACTCCCGAAAGCTGACTTTTTTTTTATCGCTGGTGGAGTAGAGTGCAGACGTGCCCGAGGGATGTTTATTTTACATAAAGCGCATTAACACTACATGGAAAACTGATATGAGTTACTAAGGTATACTTTCGCAAGAAACGCATATGACCAGGAACTACATAAATTTGTGCGCACTGTTCTGCACTTCTAGATGAGAAATTGATGCACAGTCATCTTGTACGGCAGATGTAGCATACTTTCGCGAAAAGCAGCTTCGAGTGTTGCTGGCTTTGCATTTGCAGACAGACTATATCTCACCAACATTTCCTCTACGGTTCTCTTATGCAAGTAGACAAAATGACTCCACTGAGCTCGTGTTTAAATAGTGGAATTATTTTCAGATTCTTTAATGAATACTTAGTTCCAGTTGTTAAGTGAATTATTGCCCACGGCTTCGCCGCAGTGGTAACACCGGTTCCCGTCAGATCACCGAAGTTAAGCGCTGTCGGGCAGGGCTAACACGTGGGTGGGTGACCATCCGGTCTGCCGAGCGCTGTTGGCAAGCGGGGTGCACCCAGCCCTTGTGAGGCAAACTGAAGAGCTACTTGATTGAGAAACAACCTGACCTACTGCAGGGAGAGTTGTGTGCTGACCACATGTCTCTATATCCTCATCCGGTGACGCCTGTGGGCTGAGGATGACACGGCGGCCGGTCGGTCCCTCCTGGTCTGCCAGGACCTGTGGACGGATTTTACGTTTACGTTAAGTGAGTTGTTCTGTAAAAGTGTTCAGTAGCTGCAGCTTTCTATTGCTTATCACGCTGCAGAACGTGCCCTACGTGTAACATGCTGTCATATGTTCAACGTTATCGGTTTCATTGTCTCCTCTATCATTGGCTGGAATTCTTATCACAGCATGAGGGGTATCAAATGCGTTAAGCTAGATGGTAGTTTGAGGTACTGAGATGAATACTCGCCAGCTGACATGTAAATAGGGAAATTAGACCACGTTCAGAGTAAAGATACTTCAACTGTCAACATTTCACCAGTAACTTGTCGAAGTATTCGTACGAAAGTTCCAGAATGCACTGCCCTCCAGCAAATCAGTCACGCTCAAATAAATGAGAGCTAGATGAAAATTGGAGTAGAATGCTCTAAAATATTTAGCGAGTCACATAACGTACATCTGAAAGGCAGATTAGACGCCACAGGAGAGGGATTGTTAATTGCACTCGACTCTAATGAGATCAATTTGAGTGTGACTGTGGAGTTAATGGACTTGTATAACACGTCTGGGTGATATCAAGTTGTTGGACTTTTTACAGGTCACCCGATTCGGTCGTGACAGCTTCAGGGTCATTCAAAGGAAGTTTTCGCTTAGCAGCGTGGAAATATCCAGATTGTGCAAAATTAGTTGGAGGTGACGTTAACCTACCCAGTATAGCTGGGACGTCTATAAGGTTTTGTATCAGGTGTACGGGTAGGTTTTCTTCCGAGGTATTTTTGAACACGTTTCCCGAAAACTGTCCTGAGCAGCTAGTTCGACAGCTCACACGCAGTGGAAATGTTTTAGACCCTGAATCTACAAAGGGACCAGACATCATCGTTATTGTCGGTATAGAGACAGGGATTAGTGAGCATGATGTCAACATGCCGACAATAGTTACTAAACTTAATACACAGGTCAAGATGACTAGCAGAATATTTTTGCAGAAAAGAGCAGATAAGCAGGTGGTAGCAACCCACTTTCACAATGAATAGAGATCATTTAGTTCCCGTATGATGGAAGTGGATGAATTATGGGCAAAACTGAAAGATCGTAAGTCGCGCTCTGGAGAAGTGTGCGCCGAGTACGTAGATTAAGGACGGAAACAATCCCATGGTTGTTTATTAACAAAACTAGGGAAAATGCTGAGGACGCAAAGGTTGTTGCTATCTCTGTTCTAAGAAGAACTCGAAAATGACGACAGGCAAAGGGTAGTAGCGATTCGTGGGTATGTGAAGAGATCTACGTGAGAAGCATGCAACAACAACCAGCGTTGTACCTAGCCAGTAGCACGAAAAATTCTACTTTTCCATAAAATCGATAAGCGGATCGAAGGCTTCTATTCAGTCACTCGTTAACCAATCTGGTGTGGCAATATGAGATTGCAAATGGAAAACTGAAATTTTAAATTTCACGTCTAAGGAATAATCCACGCAGGAGAATCTTACAAATATATCGTCTTTGACCATTTCATAGACCCCTGTATGGAGGGAAAAGTAATAGGCATCCTTCGCTTAGAGAGGCAATTGAAAGAGTTGGGGACAAATAAGTCACCAGTCCGGAATGAAATCCCAATTTGGTTTTACAAACAGTGTTCTACGGCGTTGGTCCCTTACTTAGCTTGCATTTATCGCGAATTCCTCGCCCAGCACGAAGTGCCAAGTGACTGGAAAAGGCGGTATATGAAAAGGATAAAAGAACATACCCTTAAAATATCAGAACAATATCATTAACATCGGTTTGTATAGCATTCTTCAGCATTTTCTCTGTTGCAATACAATAACTTTCCATGAGACGGAAAACCTTCTGTCCACAAATCAGCACAGTTTTAGAAAACATCACTCGTGCGAAACTCAGCTTGCCCTTTTCTCAGCCGGCCGATGTCGCTGAGCGGTTCTAGGCGCTTCAGCCCGGAACGGCGCTGCTTCTACTGTCCCAGGTTCGAATCCTGCCTCGGGCATGGATGTATGTGTCCTTAGGTTAGGTACGTTTAAGTAGTTCTAATTCTAGGGGACTGATGACCTGAGATGATAAGTTCCATAGCGCTTAGAGCCATTTGAACCTTTTCTCACGTGATGTCTTGCGAACTATGGCTGACGGGCAACGCGCCCATTCCATGTTCCTGGGTTTCCGAAAAGCGTTTGCCACGGTGCCCCAGCGCAGTGCGAAGTTGATGCTGGTACGCATACATAATAGGTTCCCAGCTATGTACGGCTGGAGGACTTCTTAAGTAATAGGACGTAGTACGTTATCCCAGATGGCACGTATTCATCAATCACAAGAGTATCGACAGGAGTGTCCTAGGCAAATGTGATATACATACATGTGTGACATACATAAATGATCTGACAGACAGCGTGAGCAACAATCCGCGGCTGTTTGCTGATGACGCTGTGGTGTACAGAAAGGTGTCGTGGCTGAGTGGCTGTTGGGGGATATAAGGTGCTAGCTGGTGTGATGAATAGCAGCTAGTTTTAAATGTAGGAAAATGTAAGTCAATGCAGATGAGTCGGTATAACATTGCAGTAATAATCAAATACAGCATTAGTAGTGTGTTACCATTTGGACCCTTTGTCTAGGAGTAGCGTCTTTGATAGGTAATAATAACGTCCTCGGTTCCAGGTTCGAAACACGCCACCCCGTAAATTTTCGTTAATAATCGGCATTGGCGGCATAAGACGTCACTCTCATTCTGACAACGGACTTGTCAATGAGGGTGGAGGAGCTGACAGAGGTTCAGAGCACACTCTTGTCCTCGGGGTGGGAAACTGCCCCTAAGGGTGGCAATGATCAGCGGCATGAGGATGTAGAAGGCAATGGAAACAACTCCATTATGACATATAACGTGTATCCACAGGGCTTGGAGCCTGTAAATGAAAAAGTGTGTCATGATGTTCGCTCCATTGGCAAAAGATTCTGGAATAGTCCCCCAGTTGGATCTCCGGGAGGGGACTGCCAAGGGCAAGGTGGGCATGAGAAAAAGATTGAATAACCAAAAGGATAACGTCCTACGAGTCGGAGCTTGAACGTGGTAGGGAATCAAGAAGATCTGAAAGCGAAATGCTAAGACATAGCACGGCTCAGTGAAGTGAAATGTAAGGAAGACAACGATTTCTGGGCTGATGAGTATCGGGTAATATCAACATCAGCAGAAAATGGTATAACGGGAGTAGGAAGGTAAAGCATTTAGTGCGTGACTGTGAACAGTTCAGTGATAGACTCCTTCTTATGAGAATCGACAGCAACCAACACCGGCAACGATAGTTCAGATACATATGCCGACGTCGCAAGTCCAAGATGAAGAAAGCGTATGAGGATACTGAAAGGGTAATACTGTACGTAAAGGCAGAAGAAAATGTAATAGTCATAAGGAACTGCAATGCAGCTTTAGGGGAAGGAGGAGAGAAAATGGTTATAGGAGAATATGAGGTTGGGGCAAGCAATGAGAGAAGAGAAAGACTGGCTGAGTTCTTTAAATGAATTTCGGCTAGTAACAGCGAATAATCTATTCAGGAATTACAAGAGGGGGAGGTATACTGGTAAAAGGCCAAGTGATAAAGGAAGATTTCAGTTGTAGTACATCATGGTCAGACAAAAATTGCGAAATCAGATACTGGACTGTATTCAGGAGAACATATAGACTCAGATCACAATGTAGTATCAATGAAGAGTAGGGAGAAGTTTAAGAGGTTAGCCAGGAAAAATAAATACGCCATGAAGCGGGATACAGAAGTACTAAGGAATTGTGAGATACGCTCGAAGTACTCTAAGGCTATAGATATTTCAATAAGGAATAACTCAGCAGCCAGTATATAGGTACAAAGAAGGCAACTGCGAAGAAACCGTCGGCCGGCGTGGCTGAGCGGTTCTAGTTGCAACAGTCTGGGGCCGCGCGATCGCTACGGTCGCAGGTTCGAATCCTGCCTCGGGCATGGATGTGTGTGATGTCCTTAGGTTAATTACGTTTAAGTAGTTCCAAGTTCTAGGGGACTGATGACCTCAGAAGTTAAGTCCCACAGTACTCAGAACCATTTGAACCGTTTTGCGAAGAAACCATGGGTAACAGGAGAAATACTTCAGCTGATCGATAAAAGAAGAAAGTACAAAATGTTCAGGGAAAACCAGGACTACAGAAATACAAGTCGCTGAGGAATGAAATAAACAGGAAGTGCAGGGAAGCAATTCTGACGTTGCGGTTGATAATGCAAGCAAGACTAAAGGAAAAATCAAGACACGTTCATAAGATATGTCAACCTGGAAAAAGCGTTCGCAAGATGTTCGAATTTCTGAGAAAAATAGGGGTAAGCTGTAGTGAGAGGTGGGTAATATACAATATGTACTAGAGCCAGGAGGGAGTAATAAGAGTTGAGGACCAAGAACGAAGTGTTAGGATTAAAAACGGTGTAAGACAGGGATGTAGTCTTTCGCCCCTACGGTTCAAACTGTACGTCGAAGAAGTAATGATGGAAATAAAATACAAGTTGAGGAGTGGAATTAAAATTCAAGGTGAAAATCAGTGATACGATCAGCTGATGACACTGCTATACTGAGAGAAAGTGAAGAAGAATTACGTGATCTGCTGAATGGAGAGAACAGTCTAATGCGTACAGAATATGGACTGAGAGTAAATCGAAGAAGAAGGAAAGTAATGAGAAGTAGCAGAAATGAGAACAGGGAGAAACTTAATATCAGGGTTGATGGTTACGAAGAAGATGAAGTTAAGGAATTCTGCTACCTAGGCAGTAAAATAACCAATGACGGACGGAGCCAGGAGGGCAACAAAAGCAGACTAGCACTGGCTAAAAGAGCATTCTTGGCCAAATGTATAAAACTAGTATCCAACATAGACTTTAATGTGAGGAAGAAATTTCTGAGAATGCACGTTTGGAGCACACCATTGTATGGTAGTGAAACATGGAGTGTGGGAAACCCGGTACAGAAGAGAATCGAAGCGTTATATGGTGCTACAACGAACGTTGAAAATTAGGTGTACTGATTAGGTAAGGAAAGAGGAGGTTTTAAGCCGAATCGGAGAGAAAGGAATATGTGGAAAACACTGACAACGATGATAGTACATCTGTTAAGACATGAGGGAATGGCTTCCTTGGTACTAGACGGAGCTGTAGCGAGCAAAAACTGCAGAGGAAGACAGAGACTGGAACAGATCCAGAAAATAATTGGTGACGTAGGTTGAGATGGAGAAGGTGGTGCAGAAGAGATGTTCGAGGGAGCTGCATCAAAACAGCGAGAAGACTAATGACTTAAAAAAAAGTGCCCTGCTTGACGCAGCCAGGTCGATTAAATGTCTAAGCCTAACCTTGCAAAGCGATATAAAATGGAACGAGCATGTGTGGATTGTACTGGGGAAGGAGAATGGTGGACTTCGGTTTATTGGGAGAGTTTGAGGAAAGTATGGTTCATCTGTAAATGGGACCGTATATACAAAACTAGTGCCATCAGTTTTTGAGTACTGCTTGAGTTTTTGGGACGCTCACTAGGTCGGATTAATGGGAGACATCGAAGCAATTCCGATGTGGGCTGCTAGATTTGTTGCCGGTAGTTTCGACCAACACGAAGGCATTACGGAGATGCTTAGGGAACTCAAATGTGAAACGCTGAAAGAAGCCCATGTTCTTTTCGAGAAACGCTGATGAGAAAAAGAAGAGAACCGACATTTAAAGCTGACTCCAGAATGATCCTACCACCACCAACGTAAATTCTGCATAAGGACCACGAATATTCTTGTACGGAGACATAGAGAGTCATAGAGACAGTTGTTTTTCCCTCGTAATGGCTGCGAGTGGAACTGGAAGGGAAATGACTAGTAGGGGTATAACGAAGTCTCCGCCACTCACCGTACGATGGCTTGCGGGCTGTGTATGTAGATGTAAATCGGCCAACATCTGAAGAGGCCCAGAGGCTTAATAGTCTCCCGCTGCAACGCAGGTAATCTCTACGTATTACGTAACTTCAGATATTTCAATGCAAGTCAAGCAATGTGTTACAGCAGTTTACTGTTCTAGACTTGGACACGATCAGTCCAATTCCATCCAGACATATTCGCAGTCGCTTTGGAGGAGATGTTGTGGACGTATGCTAAGTGAATCAACTCTGTGCATCCCACTCTATAATTGCCAACAGTACGTGAATCGAAGAGAGTCATTCAGTCTACCATTAGCACAATCGATAGTGGTAAAAGTTAGTCTATCATGAAGTGACTATAATACAAGTGCATAGCCCTAAAATACACTGTCAATAATAGAAAACAGCAAGGTGCCAGGTTTAGCAATTCAATCTCTTTCCATACACTATAAAGGTCTCTGACAACATCAAATTTACATTGACAAGCAAAAACATTATGAAAATCAGCTTAATAGCTTATTGTCATTCTTTGGAGCGAAATACATCACTGATTATGCGTATTAGGGAGCCAATAGTTTGGTTTTAGGTTTGTGGAGGTATGTGGCATTAGATGTCTTCGCACTGGTCCTGTGTTGTTGTTGTTGTTGTTGTTGTTGTTGTTGTGGTCTTCAGTCCCGAGACTGGTTTGATGCAGCTCTCCAATCTACTCTATCCTGTGCAAGCTTCTTCATCTCCCAGTACCTACTGCAACCTACATCCTTCTGAATTTGCTTGGTGTATTCATCTTTTGGTCTACCTCTACGATTTTTACCTTCCACACTGCCCTCCAATACTAAATTGGTGATCCCTTGATGCCTCAGAACATGTCCTATCAACCGATCCCTTCTTCTGGTCAAGTTGTGCCACAAAGTTTCCTTTCCCCCAATACTATTCAATACTTCCTCATTAGTTATGTGGTCTACTCTTCAGCATTCTTATGTAGCACCACATTTCGAAAGCTTCTATTCTCTTCTTGTCCAAACTATTTATCGTCCATGTTTCACTTCCATACATGGCTACACTCCATACAAATACTATCAGAAAAGACTTCCTGACACATCTATACTCGATGTTAACAAATTTATCTTCTTCAGAAACGCTTCCCTTGCCATTGCCAGTCTACATTTTACATCCTCTCTACTTCGACCATCATCAGTTATTTTGCTCCCCAAATAGCAAAACTCCTTTACTACTTTAAGTGTCTCATTTCCTTATCTAATTCCCTCAGCATCACTCGATTTAATTCTACTACATTCAATTATCCTCGTTTTGCTTTTGTTGATTTTCATCTTATATACTCCTCTCAAGACACAGTCCATTCCATTCAACTGATCTTCGAAAGTCCTTTGCTGTCTTTGACAGAATTACAATGTCATCAGCGAACCTCAAAGTTTTTATTTCTTCTCCATGTATTTTAATACCTACTCAGAATTTTTCTTCTGTTTCCTTTACTGCTTGTTCAGTATACAGATTGAATAACATTGGGAAGAGGCTACAACCCTGTCTTACTCCCTTCCCAACCACTGCTTCCCTTTCATGTCCCTCGACTCTTATAACTGCCATCTGGTTTCTGTACAATTTGTAAATAGCCTTTCGCTCCCTGTATTTTACCCCTGCCACCTTTAGAATTTGAAAGAGGGTATTCCAGTCAACATTGTCAAAAGCTTTCTCTAAGTCTACAAATGCTAGAAACGTAGGTTTGCCTTTCCTTAATCTTTCTTCTAAGGTAAGTCGTAAGGCCAGTATTGCCTCACGTGTTCCAGTATTTCTACGGAATCCAAACTGATATTCCCCGAGGTCGAGTTTTTCCATTCGTCTGTAAAGAATTCGTGTTAGTATTTTGCAGCTGTGGCTTATTAAACTGATTGTTCGGTAATTTTCACATCTGTCAACACCTGCTTTCTTTGGGATTGGAATTATAATATTCTTCGTGAAGGCTGAGGGTATTTCGCCTGTTTCATACATCTTGCTCGCCAGATGGTAGAGTTTTGTCAGGACTGGCTCTCCCAAGGCCGTCAGTAGTTCCAATGGAATGTTGTCTACTCCGGGGGCCTTGTTTCGACTCAGGTCTTTCAGTGCTCTGTCAAACTCTTCACGCAGTATCTTATCTCCCATTTCGTCTTCATCTACATCCTCTTCCATTTCCATAATATTCTCCTCAAGTACATCGCCCTTGTATAGTTCCTCTATATACTCCTTCCAACTTTCTGCTTTCACTTGTTTGCTTAGAACTGGGTTTCCATCTGAGCTCTTGATGTTCATACAAGTGGTTCTCTTATTTCCAAAGGTATCTTTAATTTTTCTGTAGGCAGTATCTATCTTAACCCCTAGTGAGATAAGCTTCTACATCCTTATATTTGTCCTCTAGCCATCCCTGCTTAACGATTTCACACTTCCTGTCGATCTCACTTTTGAGACGTTTGTATTCCTTTTTGCCTGCTTCATTTACTGCATTTTTATATTTTCTCCTTTCATCAATTAAATTCAATATTTCTTCTGTTACGCAAGGATTTCTACTAGCCCTCGTCTTTTTACCTACTTGATCCTCTGCTGCCTTCACTACTTCATCCCTCAAAGCTACCTATTATTGTTCTACTGTATTTCTTTCCCCCATTCCTGTCAATCGTTCCCTTATACTCTCCCTGAAACTCTGTACAACCTCTGGGTCTTTCAGTTTATCCAGGTCCCATCTCTTTAAATTCCCACTTTTTGCAGTTTCTTCAGTTTTAATCTACAGGTCATAACCAATAGATTGTGGTCAGAGTCTACATCTGCCCCTGGAAATGTCTTACAATTTAAAACTTGGTTCCTAAATCTCTGTCTTACCATTATATAATCTATCTGATACCTTTTAGTATCTCCAGGGTTCTTCCATGTATACAACCTTCTTTCATGACTCTTGATCCAAGTGTTAGCTATGATTAAGTTGTGCTCTGTGCAACATTCTACCAGGCGGCTTCCTCTTTCATTTCTCTCCCTCAATCCATATTCACCTACTACGTTTCCTTGTCTCCATTTTCCTACAACCGAATTCCAATCACCCATGACTATTAAATTTTCATCACCCTTCATTATCTGAATAATTTCTTTTATTTCATCGTACATTTCTTCAATTTCTTCATCATCTGCAGAGCTAGTTGGCATATAAACTTGTACTACTGTAGTAGGCGTGGGCTTCGTATCTATTTTGGCCACAATAATGCGTTCACTGTGCTGTTTGTAGTAGCTTACCCGCATTCCTATTTTCCTATTCATTATTAAACCTACTCCTGCATTACCCCTATTTGATTTTGTGTTTATAACCCTGTAGTCACCTGACCAGAAGTCTTGTTCCTCCTGCCACCGAACTTCACTAATTCCCACTATATCTAACTTTAACCTATCCATTTCCCTTTTTAAATTTTCTAACCTACCTGCCCGATTAAGGGATCTGACATTCCACGCTCAGATCCGTATAACGCCAGTTTTCTTTCTGCTGATAACGACATCCTCTTGAGTAGTCCCCGCCTGGAGATCCTTATGGGGGACTATTTTACCCAAGAGGACGCCATCATCATTTAATCATACAGTAAAGCTGCATGCCCTAGGGAAAAATTACGGCCGTAGTTTCCCCTTGCTTTCAGCCATACGCAGTACCAGCACAGGAAGACAGTTTTGGTTATTGTTACAAGGCCAGATCAGTCAGTCATCCAGACTGTTGCCCTTGCAACTACTGAAAAGGCCGCTGCCCCTCTTCAGGAACCACACGTTTGTCCGGCCTCTCAATAGATACCCCTCCGTTGTGGTTGTACCTACGGTACGGCTATCTGTATCGCTGTGGCACGCAAGCCTCCCCACCAACGGCAAGGTCCATGGTTCATGGGCAGGGGGGGGGGGGGTCCTGTAATTCTCTTAAATAACGGGCCGCTGATCTGCGTTCGCGGTAATGGTTAATGGTGCCCGATAGCCACCCAGATGGCTTCCGTAGGATTTGCATCAGGTGAATATGGTCGCCGAGACATCAACGTGAGTTCGCTGTAATGCTCCGCAAACCACTGTAGCACTGCCCTAGCTCCGAGACACGGACAATTACACTGCTGAAAGATGACATCGGCGTCGGGGAAGATATCAAGCATGAAGAGATGCAGGTGTTTCGTAGCTCTCAGCTTGTCTTCGATTACTATCACAGGTCCCCGCAGGGGCAGAACAATGTCTCCCACAGCATACTGCTACTCCCAACAGCCTGTGTCCGTGGCATGCTGCACGTTTAGAGCCGCCGTTCACGTCGATGCCGGCATCTGTGGACGCGACCATACAACTAGTGTAGCAAAAAATATGATTCACCCCAACAGCCGACATGTTTCCACTGATTCACAGTCGAATCCCGATGATCCCGTGCCCACAGCAACCGTAATTGAAGACGTCGTTGGGTCAACACGTGAACACGTAGGAGTATTCTGCCGCGGAGCTGCATGTTCAACAATGTAAGCTGAACAGCATGCCACGATATGTTAATGCGTGCACCAGTGTTGTGCTCTTTGGGAAGAAATGCCACAGATCACCATCTATCCTACTTTACACAGCTGACAAACCTCCAAACACCACGTTCTGTGAAGAGTCGTTGACGTCCAACCATTTAACGCCTAGTGGTGGTTTTACTGTCCTTGTACCTTTGTCCGTAGATGCTCACAACAGTAGCAATTCAACATCCGACCAGCTTCACAGTTTCCGAGATACTCGGCCACAGGTCCTGCGGAATAATAATGTGCCCTTTGTCAAAGTCGCTTACCATAACGGACTTCCCCATTAGCAGGCCACATCTTCACTAGGGTGGTCCTCCGCCCATGTCTGCCCCGCTTACATACTTTTAATACCGCGTCATATGCCTGCAACGCCACCAGGAGGCAACCAACGCCGTGGTGGGTAGTGGTCATAATGTTTAGTCTTATCAATGCACAAATAACACGCTTTTCAATCGTTGTTTCCAGGAACATATTTTACATTATAGCTCACTTAAAAATTACAAATAAGCACTTATTTAATTAACTGAAAATAATTCCACTATACAAACATGATATCTGTGAAGTGATTTTGTCTACTCTCATAACAGAACTTAACGTGAAATGATGGGGAGGTATAGCCTGCCTGTTAACTGAACAGCAAGCGGCGCGCGCGGAACATTTGCTATTCCCGGAAGAAGGCTACAGCTGCGGTACAGGACGACTAAGAATCAACTTCCCTCTAGCAGAGTAGAATAGTGTGCATAGATTTACATAGATTTTCTGTCCATATGCGATTCTTGCGTATTTTTTGTAACTCATAACTGTGTTCTGTGTAGCATTAAAGTACTTTGTGGAAAACACCCCCCCCCCCCCCTCTTGCACAGCTATATCTGCTGACTACGTTGCCAGCGATTCATAAGGCACGCTGCAGGGGGTCGACGTAACTTTGTGAAACACTCTAGAGTGGCTTGTTGTGTTGCAGTGCGGTGGATAGAGCCGGGAAGCACCTACTCGCTCTTCAGTTTTCCGACCAAGGAAAGAGGGAAGTGCACAGCCACAATCCAACAATTCCCTCGCAGTTCTATGCTCCACCCCCACCCCACTCTCCTGCTTCACTTTGTTCCACCCCCAGGACACAATTTTTCCCATAATACAGCCTCACTGCACTTAAAGGTCGTACACACGTTTAATATTTGTCCTTAACCTACTTTATTTAACAGTAAACAGTAATTTTAAACCGATATATACTAATTTTAATAATCTGCTATTTTTGCATCCCTTACAATGCAGGAACTATTAGTCCTAATGAAAAAATGAATGCGATCTTCTTTAGTAGGAAATTTAGTGTATTTTATTCTTCTACTACTAAACATTTTCGCTAGAAATCGGGCGATTCGAGTTCTTTAAAAAAAACATTACAAAAGTGACCTTTGAGCCCTACACACCCACGTTCATAACCACCCGGTGGGAAGATTTAGTATGTTGTTCATGACACTTCCTGTTGTCACTGAAACAATTTTCAACTAAACGAATTTTTTCTCTTAATTTTCCCTCGTTGACTGCATTGTGATTTATGGTTATGATTTGGATTGTCATCTATAAAGTGGTATATACTCTCTGTATGTGGTATGGAATGGTTGAATGGTTCTGGTTAACCGTTCATTTCGTGAACTACGCAGTCATCGACCTCAGGAACCACCTGTTCATTCTACCAGTCTCTGCCTTACTGTCAGAGGGGTGATCATAAACCGTGTCCTACCTGTTAAGAGAAGCACAGAGAAAAGATGGGTTCGCAAAATCTTCAGTGTGTGAAGATACACTGAGTACTTATAGGATGTTCAGTTTACAAAGGCACTACACATCTTTAATGTCAAATAAACAGAAAACCTGAAGGGCCAGAGCGTGTACAAGAGATTTTAAAAGTTATAAGGATGCTGTCTGAGAGAAGGAAGAAGCAGAAAAAACAGGTTTCTGCCCTTCGGGTGAGCTACTGAGCTACAAAACTGGGCTACTTCTAGCAAAATCTCTGCTCCCTTTGATGAACGATGATTTAATAAAAGAATGCTTTGTAGCTGTAGCTGAGCATTTATGCCTACTTAAAATAGAATTGTTTCGCAACTTGCCACCATCAAAGGTGACAATCATGCATTACATAAGTGATATGGCAGATGAAGTTTCACAACCAGCTTGCAAACCTTTGTAAAGAATTTGTTGCATATTCCTTAGCGCTAGATGATACAAAATCACAGTCCGATATCTGCTTCTATCAGAGGCGGGACTGGACGTATCCAGTGGTGAGCACAGCATGAGGTTGCTAAGCGTAGTGGCTGCTTAGTCGACGAATAACTGACACCATGCTACAATGCTACAATGCTGGTGGTGTTGATGAAAAGCAGAGCAACGGCAACAGTTAAAAAACTAAACATTGCTTTATATCTACAACATTAGCCGAAGTTGACATTTTGTCAGAAAGGTACACAGCCAATTTCTCAGGAGATAGACGTGGCCGAAATATTAGTGTTTCTGCTAGATGAGTCAGTGGAATGTGTGGTGTTCTATACGCTCGACTGTGCACACAGTGTACATGATGAGTACAATGATGGTGATACGTGGGTAACAACTGAAAGTGATATTGAATCAGGTGTCGAGACACGTAGTTCGTCATCCTTGTCGGACAGGGAGCCACAGATCCCGTCCTCGGTGAATCGTAGTAAGGGGCCGTCGTTGTCCAAGTAGCGAGTACTAAATGCACAGGATAGTAAAAAAAAAAACAGTTACGGTATGATCAGATTCCCAATACGTCTCCAGCAATATGGCCCTGTAGTGCGTAAGAAAAATTACAGTTGTTCAAAGGAGGACTAGGCGCACTTGTCGGAGAAGCTGGAGTTAGCGAGCTTTAAGGACGCTTTATAAAGTTTACAGGGTGGGCACGATAGTTACCTACTACGTTGCGCACATCAAACTGCGCACGTCAAAGATCACAGTGATTTCAAGGGAAGCATGGATGGCGTCATGACTTCACAGCGCTACAGAAATGGAAGACGTTACATAACGAAATTTCAAACAAAGCGTCAACTTGACGATGCACAGCAAATTACAGAATCAGCCCGAAAATTTATAGATGAGGGAAACAAACTTATCAGTAAGGAATTGTTCAGTAAGGGATTTGGTTTCAATTCCTACCGATCGGGATTTGAAGTTGCCATGCATATGAAAGGAACCAGGAACATTATAGGTACGAAGAGAGTTATTCCAGATCAACTAACATCAATGCTTTAACGCATTAGTATACAATTATGCCGACTGTTAGTATGGATGATAAATTGGCTGGAAAGCTAATTATTGTGCTGCGAGAAGTTGGAGGTGTTCTGCACCCTATGATTCTTTCTCGTGTGCGTGATCTCCTAAGGGCAGTGGGGATATTTACGTCACAACAAGCAAGAGGGGGAAAATGGGGGTACGGGAAGTACAGCTATGGTATGAGCAATGCTTGTGGCGAATAGCTGGTCAAAATAATCTTGTTTTGCTTGATTCCTGGCCTGTGTACAAAAGTCATGCAAATTATCCCTTCTGAAAAGTGTGTGCGCTTGTAGTTCATACCACATAGAACCACTGGGCAAATTCGGTCTCTGGACGTTTGTGTTTTTCATGACTATAAAACATTATCTCACTATCTACAACTCTGCCTTAAAGGATGGCCAGCATTACAATAAGCTCCGCGACCGTATGTTACATATCCGGTGGCATCCCATCATATTCTATCGGTTCTCTTCAGCCCGTTGCACCAATATGGTTCTATATTCATTCTTTAAGAGTGGGTACCTAGCTGAACGTCTTGCACGGTGCGAGCATTTGTGGACACTGTGGGGCGCCATTTCTCATTCGGTTTTGGTGGTGCGAGTTAATGGTTTGTTTTGAGCATTTGTTGACTATCGATGATTACCGTTTTGAGAGGTGTAATAATACACTTCTGGCCATTAAAATTGCTACACCACGAAGATGACGTGCTACAGACGTGAAATTTAATCGACAGGAAGAAGATGCTGTGATATGCAAATGATTCGCTTTTCAGAGCATTAAAACAAGATTGGCGCCGGTGGCGACACCTACAACGAGCTGCACGAGGAAATTTTCCAACCCATTTCTCATACACAAACAGCTGTTGACTGGCGTTGCCTGGTGAAACGTTGTTGTGATGTCGCGTCTAAGGAGGAGAAATGTGTACCATCATGTTTCCGACTTTGATAAAGGTCGCCTATCGCGATTGCGGTTTATTGTATCGCGACATTGCTGCTCGCGTTGGTCGAGATCCAATGACTGTTAGCAGAATATGGAATCAGTGGGTTCAGCAGGGTAATCCTGAACGCTGTGCTGGATCCCAATGGTCTCGTATCACTAGCAGTTCAGATGACAGACATCTTATCCGCATGGCTGTAACGGATCGTGCAGCCACGTCTCGATTCCTGAGTCAACAGATGGGGACGTTTGCAAGACAACAACCATCTGCACGAACAGTTCGGCGACGTTTGCAGCAGCATGGACTATCAGCTCGGAGTCCATGGCTGCGGTTACGCTTGACGCTGCATCACAGACAGGAGGGCCTGCGATGGTGTTCTCAACGACGAACCTGGGTGCACGAATGGCAAAACGACATTTTTTCGGAAGAATCCAGGTTCTGTTTACGGCATCACGATGATAGCATCCGTGTTTCGCGACATCGCAGTGAACGCACATTGGAAGCGTGTATTCGTTATCGCCATACTGGCGTATCACCCGGCATGATGGTATGGTATTGGTTACACGTCTCGGTCACCTCTTCTTCGCATTGAAGGCACTTTGAACAGTGGATGTTACATTTCAGAAGTGTTACGACCCGTGGCTCTACCCTTCTTTTGATCCCTGAAAAACCCTACATTTCAGCAGGATAATGCACGAACGCATGTTGCAAGTCCTGTACGGGCCTTTCTGGATACGGAAAATGTTCAACTGCTGCCCTGTCCAGTACATTCTCCAGATCTCTCACCAATTGGAAACGTCTGATCAATGGTGGCCGAGCAACTGGCTCGTCACAATACGCCAGTCACTACTCTTGACGAACTGTGGTGTCGTGCTGAAGCTGCATGGGCAGCTGTACTTGTACACGCCATCCAAGCTCTGTTTGATTCAACGCCCAGGCCTATCAAGACCGTTATTTCGGCCAGAGGTGGTTGTTCTGGGTACTGATTTCTCAGGATCTATGCACCCAAATCACGTGAAAATGTAATCATATCTCAGTTGTAGCATAATATATTTGTCGAATGAATGCCTGTTTATCATCTGCATTTCTTCCTGGTGTAGCAATTTTAGTGCCCAATAGTGTACAACCCATAGAAGGTTGATGTCTGCGCCTCCCATACACTTATTTTCTGTCGTCTTCTGAAGTACATGGTGATTCATTGGCTTCAAATATTTTTCCTGTCATAACTGTTAACACAACATTTGCAAATGAGCCTTACTAATGATTATACTTGCGACCTTGCACTTATGGGGTTCCTTGTTAGTAGCGATGAAGAGCACAACTGTATTTGACATTCTTAGCAGCCTGGTGAAAGTGTAGAATATATGGGTTTGTAACAGAATTTATTAGGTTCTGTGTGTCTACAGACGGAGCGCCAGCCGCGAAGGCAAATAAGTCAGGATTCGTAGTACATCTTAAACTGAAAATGGAAAAAAGCTTCCGGTACCCACTGAAATCAGGGGAATTTATGTGCAAACTGTGTGATGTTATTATTAGTAAAACTAATTATAATCTGAAGTATGGACTTCAGAACCATCAAATGAATAACTTTCTTGAATGTATCGGCAGCCATTGAGAAAGTTTTAGTTATTACAGTGAGATGCGTTGGCTTAGTTGGGGACAAACTGTTAAATACTTCTTTTTTGTCTTTGGATAACCTATGCGAGAACTGAAACAACTTTTATGTAAAAGTACCTAGCACCCATTTTTTATATAGCCATTTGGAAGGGCTTAAAACCTTCACTTTGGCGTAAAAATATACATATGCATATACAAGCATTCAAAATGAAACTGTCACTTTGATATGACAAGTGAACAAAGGAAATACACCTCATTTTCCAACACTGTCTTCGCTGAATGACTCTGGTATTAACATAAATTTCTAACGTTATCCGTCTATTCTCCGTAATCTTGAGAAAAAATTCCAGATTCGATTTAATGATGTGACACCACTAGAGTGATTTTTTGCTTCTTTCCTTTCCATATTCAGTGAATATTGATGACATTCGTGTCGATCTGCAGCTACCTTGCAGTCCGTCAGGGAACATACACTCCTGGAAATTGAAATAAGAACACCGTGAATTCATTGTCCCAGGAAGGGGAAACTTTATTGACACATTCCTGGGGTCAGATACATCACATGATCACACTGACAGAACCACAGGCACATAGACACAGGCAACAGAGCATGCACAATGTCGGCACTAGCACAGTGTATATCCACCTTTCGCAGAAATGCAGGCTGCTATTCTCCCATGGAGACGATCGTAGAGATGCTGGATGTAGTCCTGTGGAACGGCTTGCCATGCCATTTCCACCTGCCGCCTCAGTTGGACCAGCGTTCGTGCTGGACGTGCAGACAGCGTGAGACGACGCTTCATCCAGTCCCAAACATGCTCAATGGGGGACAGATCCGGAGATCTAGCTGGCCAGGGTAGTTGACTTACACCTTCTAGAGCATGTTGGGTGGCACGGGATACATGCGGACGTGCATTGTCCTGTTGGAACAGCAAGTTCCCTTGCCGGTCTAGGAATGGTAGAACGATGGGTTCGATGACGGTTTGGATGTACCGTGCACAATTCAGTGTCCCCTCGACGATCACCAGAGGTGTACGGCCCGTGTAGGAGATCGCTCCCCACACCATGATGCCGGGTGTTGGCCCTGTGTGCCTCGGTCGTATGCAGTCCTTATTGTGGCGCTCACCTGCACGGCGCCAAACACGCATACGACCATCATTGGCACCAAGGCAGAAGCGACTCTCATCGCTGAAGACGACACGTCTCCTTTCGTCACTCCATTCACGCCTGTCGCGACACCACTGGAGGCGGGCTGCACGATGTTGGGGCGTGAGCGGAAGACGGCCTAACGGTGTGCGGGACCGTAGCCCAGCTTCATGGAGACGGTTGCGAATGGTCCTCGCCGATACCCCAGGAGCAACAGTGTCCCTAATTTGCTGGGAAGTGGCGGGGCGGTCCCCTACGGCACTGCGTGGGATCCTACGGTCTTGGCGTGCATCCGTGCGTCGCTGCGGTCCGGTCCCAGGTCGACGGGCACGTGCACCTTCCGCCGACCACTGGCGACAACATCGATGTACTGTGGAGACCTCACGCCCCACGTGTTTAGCAATTCGGCGGTACGTCCATCCGGCCTCCCGCATGCCCACTATACGCCCTCGCTCAAAGTCCGTCAACTGCACATACGGTTCACGGCCACGCTGTCGCGGCATGCTACCAGTGTTAAAGACTGCGATGGAGCTCCGTATGCCACGGCAAACTGGCTGACACTGACGGTGGCGGTGCACAAATGCTGCGCAGCTAGCACCATTCGACGGCCAACACCGCGGTTCCTGGTGTGTCCGCTGTGCTGTGCGTGTGATCATTGCTTGTACAGCCCTCTCGCAGTGTCCGGAGCAAGTATGGTGGGTCTGACACACCGGTGTTTCCATTTCCAAGAGTGTAGAAACAAATTTAATGAAAAGATCAACATTCAAGTTTTCTAAAAGCATTTCCTTATTTGCACAAGATGGGTGTAGGCTTATCTCAATGTTCAATTCCACCTGGGAACATCACAGCTGTGAATAACATTAAAACGCGTTTGAGAAAATCATTGTCTGATCATAAACCCAGATGCATGCTACGTCTGCAGTGCACACGAACTGCACTGACGGAAAAAGGAATGGCAACACCAAGAAGGAGTTGTGCTACAGAAATGAAAGTTGATTGACGTTTTCTATATTTGAAAAAGATGTCTATTCAAATTTTGCTCCAATCGCATAAGAGTGGCGCTAGTAGGTCAGTAAGAGTTTACTTTAAATACACTCTGTGAAGGTCATGAGCGTTAGTTACCTTTTGAAATTGGAGGTGATGATTTGACGTCAGTCAAGACTGCCTTTAAGGCGACAAGGACGCCATTATCAACATCTGAGTGAGTTTGAACGAGATCTTGTAACAGAGCTACGAGAACCTGGATGTCCACCATATTGCAGAAGAATTTGGAAGGAATGTAGCCACTGTACATGATTGCTGGCAGCATTGGCCACGGGAATGTACAGTCACATGCAGACTGCGTTCCCGACTTCCAGGTGGCAGTACATAGAGGAAATACCATCGTATTCGTCAGTCTGGTAATTAGATCTATTGTGCGAACAATCCAGGGGGTATTTTACAAAAGGATAACGCTTACCCACATACCGCTGTTGTAACTCAACATGCGCTGCAGAGTGTCGACAAGTGACCTTGGCCTGCTCGATCCTCAGATCTGTCTCCAGTCGGGCACATATGGGGCATCATCGGACGAAACTTCAGTATCATACACAACCAGCATTAACCGTCCCTGTATTGACCGACCAAGTGCAACAGGTATGGAACTCCATCTAACAAACTGACATCTGCCCCCTGTACAACACAATGCATGTACGTTTGAATGGCTGCATCAACTTTCTGGCAGTTACACCGGTTATTAATGTACCAGAATTTTCTATTTGTAATGACTTATTTCACGCTTACATTAACCTATGATCTTGCAATGGTAATCAATTAAGGATGTTACCTAGACTATTATATTCAAATTTAATTAGAAAGTGGAAGATGTTTGTCAGGGCAGTTAGGTATGGAGAGGCAGGTAGACGTAGTCGAATAATCGTAGAACCACCGGAAACAATTCATTTATTCACATATACAGTATATCAGTGGGCACTTGGGCGAGTGTAGTGCTGTGTGTCAGTCAAAGGCAGCAGGCCAGTATGCAGCCTCAGCAAGCTCCGTAGCGAGTCAGCCACACTGTGTGGTACAGATCCATGTCTCAGTGCGCGTAGCATCTGTGACTATGGAGGCGAACTGACGACACCAGTGTAGGGTGTAGTGACAGTGGCCCTCAGATGCAAACCTGCTGTAGGAAAGTGTGTGCACACAGCACAAGTGGCAGCTCTGCCCTGAGACTGGTCCAGGTGTGAACTGTGGATCACTGGATAGGGGATTCTGTCAGCCATCAAATGGCTCCTCAGCTGGAAGGCACAAGTTTACATGGTGGCATGAGGCCTAGGTGTAACCTGTAGCTCTACAGCTGGTGCAGGTGGTCACTAGGATCAGTAAATGATGTGATGTGCAGGACAACTGGTGTTGGGTACCTATTAGAGGGATCTGCAGGCAGTGTCGCTGTAGGAGGGTACTGATTACAGTTGCTCGTTCCATCCCTTGAGAGGTTGCATGCCCTCTATTGCATGTTTGCTCTCATTTTCATCACTTTTATTAATGTTTTATGTCATTGCACTGTGGTAACAGGACGAATAAGGTTATTGTAATGAGAGTATTTGTACTGAGAAATCAAAATATTTTTCACTTGATTCCTGTGCATGTTGGGTTGCTTCCCTGGGAGGCCTGTACGAGGCGAGCACCGGAGAACTGGCGTTGGTCGAGTTTCGCCTGTTGTATGCAGGGCGAAACGACCTGCGAAACGTCTGAGTGTCGCCGTAGTTTGTGAATTTACCGTTCCGGCTCGTCCGGAATGAAGAATACTGGCACGGACTGACTGCATTCTCCTCATGATTCTGAGAATACTTGTAGACCGTCCCCTTCTGGGCGCAACCGTCTGGCGCCGGATGACCGGCAGTCTACGCATGCTGTTTTCGTATCCAGTGCAGTACCCTCAGATGAATAGCAGAGGCATGACTGGTCAACTTAAACTGAGGTTAGTTGATTTCATAAAGCCCTGCTCGAAATTGGAGGGAAAGGTCGCTATTGGTGCGAATGAAGTTCTGAGGCAGTGTGAGGGAATTTTGGAATAAGCACTGAATGCTGATTCGCGGATTTCGTGGGTGGTAGGGAGTTGAGCAATGTTGGCTTTACTCTTGCGTACTGCGGGTGCAGTGCTTTCAGAATCAGATCTTCCTCTGAGTTGGACGGTCTTGCGACTTAGTCGCACGTTTTCGGCAGAACTTAGAATTCTCAGACAGCCTTCGAGGCCAGGGGTTGAAACAGAGTTGCTGCGAAGCGCTCATCAGAACAATATATATAATATAATTGATTTATTGGCCATTATCGTCAGTCTATTGTATCGCAGAGATTTGTTCTCGCAAAAGAAAGGGCAACAGCCTCAAAGGGTTCGGGGCACAGCCAGGACATGTGGGCAGCATGCGGCAATCGGTATTGTAATTGTAGACTGTCGAAGCTGCATTGGTAAAGTAGCGGAACTTCAAGCACTGATAGAAAGCACCGAAGGTGAAATCGTTATAGGTACACAAAGCTGGCTGAAACCAGAGATAAATTCTGCCGAATTTTTTACAAAAGCAGAGACGGTGTTTAGAAAGGATAGATTGCATGCAACCGGTGGTGGCGTGTTTGTCGTTGTTATTAGTAGTTTATCCTGTAGTGAAGTAGAAGTGGATAGTTCCTGTGAATTATTACGTGTGGAGGTTACACTCAACAACCGAGCTAGGTTAACAATTGGCTCCTTTTACCGACCTCCCAACTCAGCAGCATTAGTGGCAGAACAACTGAGAGAAAATTTGGAATACATTTCACATAAATTTTCTCAGCATGTTATAGTCTTAAGTGGAGATTTCAGTTTACCAGATATAGACTGGGACACTCAGATGTTTAGGATGGGTGGTAGCGACAGAGCATCGAGTGACATTATACTGAGTGCACTATCCGAAAATTACCTCGAGCAATTAAACAGAGAACCGACTCGTGGAGATAACATCTTGGACCTACTGATAACAAACAGACCCGAATTTTCGACTCTGTAAGTGCATAACAGGGAATCAGTGATCATAAGGCCGTTGCAGCATCCCTGAATATGGAAGTTAATAGGAATATAAAAAAGGGAGGAAGGTTTATCAGTTTAGCAAGAGTAATAGAAGGCAGATTTCAGACTACCTAACAGATCAAAACGAAAATTTCTGTTCCGACACTGACAATGTTGAGTGTTTATGGAAAAAGTTCAAGGCAATCGTAAAATGCGTTTTAGACAGGTACGTGCCGAGTAAAACTGTGAGGGACGGGAAAAACCCACCGTGGTTCAACAACAAAGTTAGGAAACTACTGCGAAAGCAAAGAGAGCTTCACTCCAAGTTTAAACGCAGCCAAAAGCTCTCAGACAAACAGAACCTAAACGATGTCAAAGTTAGCATAAGGAAGGCTATGCGTGAAGCGTTCAGTGAATTCGAAAGTAAAATTCTATTTACCTACTAGATAGAAAATCCTAGGAAGTTCTGGTCTTACGTTAAATCAGTAAATGTATCGAAACAGCATATCCAGACACTCTGCGATGATGATGATGGCATTGAAACAGAGGATGACACGCTTAAAGCTGAAATACTACTCACCTTTTTCCAAAGCTGTTTCACAGAGGAAGACCGCACTGCAGTTCCATCTAAATCCTCGCACAAACGAAAAAATGGCTGACATCGAAATAAATGTCCAAGGAATAGAAAAGCAACTGGAATCACTCAACAGAGGAAAGTCCACTGGACCTGACGGGATACCAATTCGATTCTACACATAGTACGCGAACGAACTTGCCCCCCCTTCTAACAGCCGTGTACTGCAAGTCTCTAGAGGAACGGAAGGTTCCAAATGATTGGAAAAGAGCACAGGTAGTCCCGGTCTTCAAGAAGGGTCGTCGAGGAGATGCGCAAAACTATAGACTTATATCTCTGACGTCGATCTGTTGTAGAATTTTAGAACATATTTTTTGCTCGAGTATCATGTCGTTTTTGGAAACCCAGAATCTACTCTGTAGGAATGAACATGGATTCCGGAAACAGCGATCATGTTGGGCCTAACTCCCTTCATTTGTTCATGAGACCCAGAAAATATTAGATATAGGCTCCCAGGTAGATGCTATTTTCCTTGACTTCCGGAAGGCGTTTGATACAGTTCCGCACTGTCGCCTGATAAACAAAGCAAGAGCCTACGGAATATCAGACCAGCTGTGTGGCTGGATTGAAGAGTTTTTAGCAAACAGAACACAGCATATTGTTGTCAATGGAGAGACGTCTACAGACGTTAGGGTGACCTCTGGCATGCTACAGGGGAGTGTTACGGGATCATTGCTTTTCACAATATATAAATGACCTAGTAGATAGTGTCGGAAGTTCCATGCTGCTTTTCGCGGATGATGCTGTAGTATACAGAGCAGTTGCAGCATTAGAAAATTGTAGCGAAATGCAGGAAGATCTGCAGCGGGTAGGCACTTGGTGCAGGGAGTGGCAACTGATCCTTAACATAGACAAATGTAATGTATTGCGAATACATAGAAAGAAGGATCCTTTATTGTATGATTATATGATAGCGGAACAAACACTGGTAGCAGTTACTTCTGTAAAATATCTGGGAGTACGAGTGCGGAACGATTTGAAGTGGAATGATCATATAAAATTAATTGTTCTTAAGGCGGGTACCAGGTTGAGATTCACTGGGAGAGTCCTTAGAAAATGTAGTTCATCAATAAAGGAGGTGGCTTACAAAACACTCGTTCGACTTATACTTGAGTGTTGCTCATCAGTGTGGGATCCGTACCAGATGGAGTTGACGGAGGAGATAGAGAAGATCCAAAGAAGAGCAGCGCGTTTCGTCACAGGGTTATTTGGTAACCGTGATGGCGTTACGGAGATGTTTAGCAAACTCAAGTGGCAGGCTCTGCGAGAGAGGCGCTCTGCATCGCGGTGTAGTTTGCTCGCCAGGCTTCGAGAGGGTGCGTTTCTGGATGAGGTATCGAGTATATTGCTTCCCCCTACTTATACCTCCCGAGGAGATCACGAATGTAAAATTAGAGAGATTCGAGCGCGCACGGAGGCTTTCAGACAGTCGTTCTTCCCGCGAACCATACGCGACTGGAACAGAAAAGGGAGGTAATGACAGTGGCACGTAAAGTGCCCTCCGCCACACACCGTTGGGTGGCTTTCGGCGTATAAATGTAGATGTAGATGTAGATTTTCATAATAGTTCAGTATACTCTATCCTTTAGCCTACTGTTTGTATCGATAATGATGTGCCTTTATGTTCTGATGTATAATAAATCTCATTGTAATATTTAATCTGCGTACCATTTCGTGGATATATGCAGAATCCCATTTCCTGTTGTTTATTATGATAAAGTTATCTTTTTTTTCTCTGAGTAGATTATGATTTTTATGAAATTATTGTGAGTGTGCGGTCCTTATTTTGCCAACTAGCAGGGTCCACCATCATCTTCTTTCGTTACTGTTGTGCGCATAATAATTAGGTGGTATGTAAGGAGAGGGTCGAGTGCATGTCTCGTTCGCATGGAAAATTCGTCAGAATTAAAGAGGTACAAACTCTTGTCCACCTCGGCACCTCACACCCTGTTATGACTGCAAGTCACTGTTTCTGATGTAGGCTAAAGCAGCAGTGTGGAGCCAGGCTGAGATGTGTGGTAATCAAGGTCACCACAGCGACAGTCAGGAGCTGAAATTGTTGATTACCATATGAGACGCCAAGAGGGTGCGTTAAGGGGACACTCATATAAACAGCTGTTAATGGTTTGGAGATGTTAATGATTAAAAGGTAGATCAAGTGAAAACGATGGTGTTATATAGTCGTGTAAGGACCAATAGAGCCATCAGCTGAAAACTGTAGGGACAATGTATCCTACGTTTGGAGCTTTATTGCCCGATGGAAGTGGAAAAAACTGCAAAACAAGAATAACTTCATGGTGGAATCTTCTGTTGCAGATTGATCGCAGGTTCAGACCTATGTCTGTATGTTCCCAAAGAGGAGATGTGTGTAACGTTGTAATGAAATTTTAGGCCTTACCCAATAAAAGCAGCTACATTGCAGCAGCATGTGAGGCAAGTGGGCAAGCACAGAGTCTCTGATGTGTAATTTCACAAGGGAGTCTGTCTGTACATCGCAGGGTGGCGGGGTTAAGCTGTGAAATCATGGTGAAATTGCAGAAAGGCCATGCAATAGTAGGCCTGGCTGCGGTGTATTTCCACAGTGTTGCTACACGTACTGATCTGTACATGCCTCGTAGCAGTGTAATGGCATGACAAGCGTGCTACTGATCGCTCTAGATACCCCGTTTTTCTAGCACGGTTACGTGCAGTTTGGTAGCACTCTCCACATCAGGCTCACGTCAGTCTCCAACACGCTACGCGCCCGCCAGCAGCTGACGGCAGTCTGACCAGTCAGCTCCAGCGCGCTGGCAGTGGCTGGGCGGAGCTGGCACAGCGGGCAGCCACCTGCTCCACTCCTCAGACGACACAGCAGCGCCGACCGTCTGCCTTTCAAGGTTTGTCTGTAACTTCTTACATTATGCCTCGGTCACAGCTTTCCCTCTGCTTGGCAACAGGTTACATATGTCCAGTTAAAATGCTGGGCATGTTAAC
Organism: Schistocerca gregaria; assembly: GCF_023897955.1. Lineage (NCBI taxonomy): Eukaryota > Metazoa > Arthropoda > Insecta > Orthoptera > Acrididae > Schistocerca > Schistocerca gregaria. Next base: position 329,510,864 of record NC_064924.1, on the reverse strand, counting down.
GTGTATACTGGTGAACAGATCTATTGCTGAATAGTTTTACTTGCAATGTGAAGAAATAGATCTGCACGAACTAATAGTGGATTATTTTACAATGATGTATGTTTATTTTTAAAAATGTGTATTGACATAGGATGAAGTGTTTGTGTATATGTGCTAATTGATATTGTTCTCACATGGGAGGAAATCTACAAAGAATTGTCTATAAGGAACTGAAATTAGTAAAGTTATTCAAGCTTTTAGTTACTTAGTGAACTGTTTCTCTGCACTGAGGAGTTCTGGGATGACATTTTTAAATCTTATATTGTGAATATGCATTGTATGTCTCAGCGATTTTTAATCACAGACTGGAGGTATGAACCTGCAAGCATTGCCTGAGTTAATCGCTTGTGGATGAGCTGATAGTAGATTGCGAGCAGCGAACAATAAACTTTATCTATGCATCCTTAAAAGTGTGACGATTATCTTCAATCACCAACTAAGTGTACAGAAAACAGAAATCTCCGTTTATGTATGATGTGTGCAGATTTATTGTTGACCGCGAATTCCTGTGTGCTATGAAGAGCATGCTTAGGCGTTCCACAGTCGAACACTAGTAAATGTGTGTCGATATTACGTAACTACCTTTTCGGTTATAATCACACTGGAAGACTACATTGTTAGTGTTCAGATACTTGCATTAAGCACCTCAGCCTTATATAATATCAAGTTATCAAAACTGCGGTTAACTAGCTGCAAAGAAACTTTGTGATGGTGCTTGTGAGGATTTTAGGGCCAGTATTGAACTACAAGCAACTGTAATTTGTTCTATGACTCATGAGATGACAGACAGTGAATTGGTTCAACCAGCAGACAAAATCTGCTTGCCACTGTCAAAGAGCTTGCTTTATCCAATTGCTCGAGATTCCAGTTTATGATAAGTTAAGATGATTTTAAGGACTACGAGTAACTTTGTTTCCTATTGAAAGGACTTCCAGAATAACGCAGTTCACCTTTCAGAAACCAATTGCCTCCGCATATTTCTTGACATCTGTTATGCGACCGTTTCATGTGCTTCCATGATCTGGTGTACCTGTAAACTTCCTCAGGGTCCCATAATGAACCAACCTATCACACCTTCGACCGGAGTTTCAAGACAATGCTCCATCGACAGCAATACGACTGCTACTGCTAACTACCTACGTCATGTTACATCTTGTTAACGACAAACTATAGCAAAAACCATTTTTTTTTGTTGGCGTATGTGCTTTCACGTCCTCCATTCTCAAACAAGATATACAATACTTTAAACCATTCAAAAATGAGATCTACATGAAAAAAGTGCATTGTACCCATGGTGTCCTAGGAAGAATGGTCAATATTCAGCGATATAACAGGAACCGTCCTTTGAAACAAATAATCCATATGCCCTTTTCCAATGGTTCCCGAAACAGAACACTCTTAATGCATAATGTTAAATATTTTCTGTATTATTCAAGCGTTTTATAAACTACAAATTGAAAACTGTGCATTTTGAACACATTCACCTCTGAGCATTACCGTATACACTATATTGCAGCTTTTGTACAGTTAAATGTTCGAGTATCCCATCGCCAACTGCAACACATTTATGCTCTCTCGGAAGAACATGTTGTATTGTTTTTCTGAGTAACTCTGCCCGTTCCCTAATGAGGGTAGCAGCGTCCATGATGCGACAAAGCAGTTCATCTCACGTACTCCACTTTCTTTGTACAAGTCAGACTTCATACAGCTCGACGAACGAACATCTAATAGCGTAAGGTTCGGCAGTCTTGGTGGCCAATTAATTGTACTACCATGACCAATCCAGTGATAAGGGTAATAAGACGCAAACTTACATTAAATGTGTTCTATCGCTGAAACTTTTCAGAATAGGTTATATGTACATATACAGATTTTGCTTCAAAGGAGCGTTCGTGTCATATCCCTCAATACTGATCAGTCCTTCTGAGACAGACTGTAAAGTAAAAGAAAATCATTTAACAAAAAGCATTGTAATATAAACCGAAATGTGTATTATGGTTTCCCACGGGTTTTCACAAGACGCAACCAAATAGTGAGGCAGCTAAAAGGAACTTGTATTCCAGGGAGAAAAATAATCCAACCTTGTGAGTAAATAAATGAAAAAATTAAGAATGATAGTATGTAATAACGCAAGATATAATTTACCGTAATACTATGTAGTGAAACAAACTGGTCTATAATTGTAAACTCATTTTTCTTTCTTTCATGATAATATGTCGTAATATGTATTGATGCTTTACTGTATGTTTACGAGATGTCAAATATCTTTGAATCCCACTTTAGTGCAATTCATAGCCGTTCCTGTTAACAAAACATGAAAGAAAATGAATGAATTAAAAATTAGGTAATGAATAATGAAAAAATAATAAAAACAATCAACAAGGTCTTCATCCAAAGACATAAAAGAAGAGTGAGGTGAGTGGAACTAGAATGGCAGTAGACGTATTTATTTAGTAAAAATGTCTTCCTTCATTAGCGAGAACGTAATATCAAGTGACTGAATCTCGTAATCTGCAATTATAATAATCTCTGCTGTAGGTATTGTAAGAATCCATAGATGTTTCGTGGGCAGGATTTAATTCTTCGTTGCACTTCTTTTTTCGCTCGCACTAACACTGAAATTATTTAATGACGCTACGGTCATTATCAATATTCCATTCTCTTTCTGTCTGTCCGAGGAGCCGAAGGAGACATGTATTGAGGCTCATGTACGCCATGTTGTAATCGATTTATAATTAATGAATCACGAAGAAGTGGCGAGCTGAATAAAGGTAAATAAAATTTTATTTCTGTTACCTAAAACAGTTTTTCACTAATTACAATCTTTCTCTTTGATTTTATGGTTAGGAGAAAGAAATAACTTTTCTTCTTGTGCTTCTATCTGACGCTGCAAGAAATCAAGACGTAGAACGCTCATTCCCCTTAATTGGATTTTGAAACCTTAATTTCGTGATCGCTTTCCAAGTCGTTATAAGTCGTCAGGCAGTAGAGCCAAATATTTCTTACAGTACAGTACACTTAGAATTTTGTGTGCCGGCGTCCTGGATTTCGTCCCAAAGTCCCCCCCCCTCCTCCCCCCAAATGTCTTACAGCGGGAGTACGTATGACAATGTCCCTTGAGATCCGCCTATCAGGAGGAGACGCAAACTTCGTTTGCCCTATTCATGCTTTAGACGAAACACGTTGTGTGCTGTCACTTCCATACATTCCCTTTCACATTTTTTTTCTTTTTTGTTTTTTGGTTTTTAGTCATGAGTCATTTGACGGATTTCATGCGGCCCGCCACGAATTACCCTCCTGCGCCAACCTCTTCATCTCAGAGTAACGCTTACACACTACGTCCGCAACTGTTTCTTGGAATGAATTCCAGTTTCTGTCTTCCCCTACAGTTTTTACCCTCTACAACTCTTCTAGTACCACAGAGGTCATTCCCTAATGTCACAGTGCATCTCCTATCATCCTGTCGCTTCTTCTTGCAAGTGCTTTCCTAGTTCTCTTTCCTCGGCGATTTTGTGAAACTCCCGCAGTCCACTTCATTGCTATCATTCTTCTGTAACACCACATCTGAAACGCTTCGATTCTCTTCTGTTCCTGTTTTCCCACCTCCATGATTCACTATGGTACAATGCTGTGCTCGGAAAGCACATTCTCAGAAATTTCTCCCTCAAATTACGGCCAATGTTTGATACCAGTAGACTTCTCTTGGTCAAGAATGGCCTCTTTGCATGTCCTAGTCCACATTTAATATTCTCTTTTCTTCGTCTGTCGTGAGTAAGTCTGCTTCCAAGGTAGGAGAATTCCTTAAAAAAAATTGTGGTAAGGTCTTATGGGACCAAACTGCTGAGGTCATCGGTCCCTAAGCTTACACACCAAATCTAACTTACAATACAATAAGGACAACACACACACACACACACACACACACACACACCCATGCGCGTGGAAGGACTCGAACCTCCGACGGGGGAGAGCCGCGCGGACCGTGACAAGGCGCCCTAGAATGCGCGGTTACCCCGCGCTGCGAGAATTCCGTAACTTAGTCTTCTACATTGCATGCACCGACTCTCTTAAAAAATTAATCGTCTTTGTTTGTTCGCCGCTCGGAGTGGCCGCGTTGTTAGAGGCGCCATGTCACGGATTGTGTGGCCCCTCACGCTGGAGGTTCGAGTCCTTCCTAGGGCATGTGTGTGTGTGTGTGTGTGTGTGTGTGTGTGTGTGTGTGTGTTGTTCTTAGCATAAGTTAGTTTAAGTAGTGTGTAAGGTTAGGGACCGATGACCTCAGCAGTTTGGTCCATTAGAAATTCACACGCATTTGAATATTTTTTTGGGTGTTCCACCTTTTTCTCATTGTCAGCTCTCGTTTGGCAGTTCTCTCCTAGAGATCTGAAAGGGGAACTAATTCGGAATATTTTGTTAGTAGAGAGATCATGACGACCATTTTCAATTACAGATCACATTTCCTACAGAAACACTTTATGTATCTTTCTGCAGTAGTTTCCATTGCCTTCTGCATCCTCAAGCTGTTGATCGTTTCTGATTCTTCCCCCTTATAGGGGCAGTGTCTCACCACAAGGGCAAGAGTGTGCCCTGAACCTCAGTTCACTCCTCCAACATCTTTGACAAGGCTAGTGTCAGAATAAAGGTGACTTTTTATGCCAAACCCTTGGGCCATTATTGTTGAGGTATTTGCTTGAAATTTATGTGGTTTCAGGATTCGAACCCAGGACCCAGGAAATTTTGGTCAGTACTGGAAGAAGAATGATACGCGTTGACCACAGGAGTATTTTTCATTTCATTAATCATCCATAAAACAATCTTTATATTGTATATAGGAAACAGGTTATATATATATATATATATATATATATATATATATATATATATATATATATATATATATATATATATATATGCGTGTATGTGTATGTGTTGCATTTGCTATATGAGAATCATCACTGAGAGGGTAGAATCTCATAACTGTCATAGGAGCAGATATTTGGGCAAAAAGGATTTTACGACCTCTGACACATAGGCTGCCCCTCACAACAGGCATGTTATGTGGGTGTGTCAGTATTCGTTAAAGGGGCTACGAGTGCAGATGGGAGAGAACAGAGATAAGAGGGAGTGATGGTGAAAGGCAACACTGTGTCAGAAATCTATGAATACCTGTCCCTATTTTGATTGTCGCTCAGGGGGGGCTGAAGATGGAATAATGTAACGCTGAAACTGGTTGCTCAAATAAAATAAGTGAAAAGACTGCTAAAGGTGACAGGGGAAGGATATGGTTAGTAAGAGAGGTGGGAGATAGGGGTGGGCAGAGGACACAGAGAGGAGGAGGAGATGGACAGTGAGAGAGTGGAGGATGAGATGGACAGAGAGAGTGTTGAGGAGAGGATGGACAGAAAGAGGGGAAAAGAAAACTTTGACAGAGAGAGGGGGAGATGTAGATGTCAGATAAATGGAGAAGAAGGAAGGGCTGGGGGAGGGGGGGAGAGAGTGGGAAGGAGAAGGTGGAGGACACAGAGGAAGGAGAAGATGGACAGGGAATTATAAGGATTGAAGGGGGAGAGAGAGAGGGAGAGGGAGAGGGAAAGAGAGAGAAATGAGAATGAGATGGGCAGAGACAGGGGGAAAGAGGAGTTGGACAAAAGTGGGAGAGGAGCAGATGGACATAGAGAGGGGGAAGTATAGAGGGCCTGGCTCAGGGGGGGGGGGTGAGATTGGCAGATAGGGTGGTGAGGGGGAGACGGACAGAGAGAGACAGGGGATGAAATACTCATAATGAGGGTAGAGCAGGAATGGACATAAAGGGAGGGGTAAGGAGGAGTTGGTCAGAGAGATAGAGAGGAGGGGGCGGAGGAGGAGGAGATTTACAAAGATAGGGGTAGGAGGAGATGTGCAGAGAAAGGGGCAGGAGGAGATGAACAAAGAGAGATGAGGAGGGATGATCGTAGACAGTGGTGGGAGAAAATGTGAGATGGACAGTTTGGAATAAATAAACAGAGAGCAGAGAGATGGAGGGTGGACGAGGTAGTTAGAAGGGGGGCGGGAGGGGAGGAGAAGATATGTGCAACATACTTGTTGAAAGTATATGTGTGAAAAGTCTAGTCACATTATTTTACCCAAGCAGTCTCCATTCATCCACGCGATGTAGATGTGCTCTTAACATGCTATAAAACGAGGGACTGTGCATCAGTGTTACAGTATATCCTGTGACTGCGTACGAAAAGAAGACACAATTTTCGGAAGCAGACTAATAACTACGTGCGCTTTTTCTCTATTGTGTAATTATCTAGGTGAGGAAATAATGAAAAGGTTCCTAAAACTGCCTTTACTTTTATCCTTAGTCCACCAATTTTGTTACCTTAGTGTTTGTGTTGTTTATCTTTAGTTAGACAACTCGGTTGTTCAGTTAAAGAAGCCTTCTTTAATTATCAAGAATGAAAATACCCTCACTTTAACGTTGCTGTCGTTTCAACTTGCAATTGTACAATTGTCGTCCACTTTGTGTTTAACGTCTTTCACGGTCTATTCAAAGTAAAGTACATTAAACAGCACAGGTAATAAACTGTGTTAAAGAGTTGTGTCTGCACTTGGCTCCTTTTTTGGTAGCACCTAGCCTTTCTGTGTGTTCCGTTGCCGGTCGCCCTACTTTTCGTGCACCGAGCCTTGCTGCGGTTCCTTTTCGCCTGACAATTTTGTCTCGCTATTCTTTGTGCCTCACGGCAGCTCTGCAATGACGTGAAGAGGGGAAAAATGGCCTTAATTGCTGTCGCGTTTCTGAAACGTTAAAGACACACTGAATTGAAGGCTTCCTCTTGTTCAAAACGTTTACTCTCAAACAGACTTACTTCTTTCTTCTGAAAGAGCTAACAATTGCAACTCATCAAGTGGAACCTTTAGGCAACGACCGTTTCCATCGAATTTCAGTGAATGTTGGGTTTTAAAAAGTAAAGACTTCACTTTGTAACTGTATCTCGAGACATAGTCCGCGTTTCTGCCTTCACAGTGACATTGTATTCTAGAATAAGAGCGACATTTTAAAGCTGACCCATTTTTACAGTTATTAAACCTCGACTAACAATTTATGGAAATTGCTCTTGTAGTAAATAAGTAAATAAATTTAATTGCTTGTGCAAATGTGAAAAAAATGCTTATTGTGTTATGCACTCCTTTCACTTTAAATTCATTTATAATTATTGTGGTAAAGATTCCATCAAATCACAGAAAAATCGTTTTCGCATTTCCAATGCAAATTTTGGTTAGAGTGGCATAAAATTTCCTACAACGCTGTATTTAAAATTTCTCTTGTGTCTGTTATAGGTGCGCATAACTTGACAAAAACAAGTAAAATGTACGATTAGATTTCATTTTTATTAAATATTTCGTTCCTAGCGTCATTCTGAGAAAAGTAACTAACAACGATGTAGTAGAACATGAAATTTTTATGTGAAGCCTTTATATTTTAGTATGCCATGTGTGACTTTCTAACTTTCCTGAATCAGTTCGAAAATTTAATGAAACAACCCTGCAGTGTTTCGAGAGACTTAACACCACAATTGAGTATAACGAAGCTCTGGGATTCTGCTATCTACACAGCAAGGAGCAGGGATGAAAGAAAAAGCATAGTAGCATTGACGAAAAGATCATTTGTGGTCAAGGGAAGTCTATTAATAGCAAACATAGGACTTAAATTGAGAAACAAATTTCTGAGAATGTACGCTTGGAGCATAGCATTGTATGGTAGTGAAATATGGACTGTGGGAAAAGCAGAACAGAAGAGAATCGAAGCATCTGAGGTGTGGTGCAATAGCAGAATGTTGAATATTAAGTGGATTGATAATGTAAGAAATGAGGCCGTTCTCTGCAGAATTGTCGAGGAAAGGAATGTACGGAAAAAACTAACAAGAAGAAGGGATAGGATATCTGTTAAGGCGTAAGGAAATAACCTCTTCGGTACTAGAAGGTAAAAACTGTAGAGGAACACAGAGATTGGACTACATCCAGCAAGTAACTGAGGACGTAGGTTGCAAATGCTACTCTGGAAAAAAAGGAAAAAAAACAAGTGTTTCGAATGTGTTTCCTTTTTTTAAGCGTATTTTATTTGAAATTGTTAGCATTACTAAAACACACGTATCAACAACATTTGTCATCAACATAACTGGAAACAAAATTAATTTTAGTTCATAGTAACAGTAAAAACTGAAACACTGTAATCTTCGTAAATTCAACATTTACTGAAAACAATGAAGTGATGAATTGTCCAACAGAATATAATTTCAGTGATTACCTCTATTGTCCGTTGCACTAGTCCAGGACGGGTCGCCAAGCTATGGCGACCGTGGCGATGTTGTCTGTTCTTCAGCTTTACGTAAGACGTCCGTGCGAAACGATTGTTGAAGTTCTTAACGGTGAGTTTGTGGCATGTGTTGAGTCTATCTGAAATGTCGGTTTCGAGTTTTTTCAAATGAGAAAAAAGTGTTAGTGATGATGGAGTGGTGCTATTGAAGGAGGTATTTCACTTCGGAATGCAACTGTGAAACAAGGAATCACTTCACGTAAGTCGCTAAGGAAAAACTTGACGGATCTCACTGTGCATGTTGCTTGCCAAAAGAACTATACGAATGAAAAATTCTTTTAGCTATTCTTCGCAGAGGGGAAATACTATTGGGCACCCGTTCCCACTGATGGACTGCCCCCAAATTTGAGTGTTTTCTTTGCGATAAAGAAACAAGTGAAGATTGTGTTCAAAGACAAAAGAAGTTACCTGACACGACGTGATCCTGTACATCAGGTGGAGCAGCTGTTTGTACATCATACGATTGTAAGAGCGTCTGGAGAATGAGGTGATGAGTGATCCCAGCGAGAGATCGAAAGTACTGGTAGTAGACAACGGAGCTGTCAGAACCAATAGTGAATGGGCAGGTCTGTTATGTGCTACGCTCAGTCCTCTCAGGCATCGTGTGGACAGGTACTTCAAATCTCGTCTCTGTAGCCGATGTCGCTCGCAACAAGAGGAGAGGTCACCAGACTTTGCACCAGTGTCATGATTTAAATTCCAAACTTGTCAGCAGTATCGTTTCAGATGAGGTAATCTGGGACTCTTGATGGTGATCTGCCGGTATGTTCTCGTAGTTTTCAGTGGGAAGACTGGTTTGATGAAGCTCTCCACGCTATTCTATCCGGTGCAAGCTTTTACATCTCCGAATAACTATTGCAACATTCATGTATCTGAATCTGCTTATTCGGTCTTCCTCCAGAATATTCTCCCCCTTACCCAATTTCCCTCCAATACTAAAGTGATGATTCCTTTATGTCTCATAATGTGTCCTATCAACAGACACTTCCTTTTAGTCAGGTTTTGCCATAAATTTCTTATCTGTCCAGTTCTGTTCATTAGTTACTCATTATTAATGCGACCTGCCCATCTAATTTTCAGCATTCTTCTGAAGCACGACGTGTCAATACTCTTCTTCTCTTCTCTTCTCATCTGAACTTCTGATCGTCCACGTTTCACTTCCATACAAGGCTATACTCAGGACAAATCCCTTCCTATCCCTTAAATCTGTTATTCGATGTTAATAACTTTCTCTTCTTCAGAAACGTTATTCTTACCACTGTCAATCACATTTTATACCCTTCTTATTTCGGCCATAATCAATTCTTTTACCTCCCAAATAGCCAAACTTATCTTCTGCTTTTAATGTCAAATTTTCTGATCTAATTTCCTCACCATAGTCTGGTATAATTGGACTACATTCTATTACCTCTATTTAGCTTTTGTTTACATTCATCGAATAGCCTCCTTTCAACACAATGCCCATCCCATTCAACGGCACTTCAAGTTCTTTGCTGTCTCTGACAGAATTACAGTGTTGTCGGCAGACCTCGTCGTCTTTATTTATTCTCCCTGAACCATAATTGCTTTTCCAAATTTATATTTGTTTTTCTTTACTGTTTGCTCAGTGTACAGATTGAAAAACGTTGGTGACAGGCTACAACCCTGTCTCAGTCTCTTCTCAATTACTGCTTCCTTTTCACGCCCTTTGATCCTTATAACTGTGCTCTGGTTTCTGTACAAGTTGAACATAGAATTTCTCTCCCTGTATTTCATCCCTGATGCTTTCACAATTCAAAAAATGTATTTCAGTCAGCACTGCTCAAAGCTTTCTCTAAGTTTGCAATTGGTATAAATATAGGTTTGCCTACCTATAACCTATCTTCTCAAATAAGTTGAATGGTCAGTATTGCCTCACGTGTTCCTACATTTCTCCCGAACCCAAAGTGCTCTTTACCAAGGTCTGGTTCTACCAGTTTCTCCATTCATCTGTAAGTAGTTCGTGCCGGTATTTTGCAACAATGACTTATTAAACTGATAATTCGTTAATATTCATACTTGTCAGCGCCATCTTTCTTTGGTGTTGGAGTTACAGCATTGTTCTTGAAATATGAGGATATTTTCGCAATCTCATTCTTCTTACATGCCAGGTAGAATTGTTTTGTCATGTCTGGCTTTCTCAAATATATGAGTAGTTCTGTGGAAATGTTCTCTACTACAGGGGTATTGTTTCGGCTTATGCCTTTCAGTGACCTGTCAGATTCTTCTTGGAGTATACCTCCCACCTCATCTTCAACTACATCGTCTAACCGTTCTATAACATTGCTTTGAAATTCATTTCCCTCGTGAAGCCATTGTAAGCTCTTGATATTCATACAGCTGTTTCTCGTTTCTCCAAATGTCTGTTTAATACACTATCCAGTCGCATTAATGTGACCACGTGTCAAAAGACTGAATAATCAGATTTTGCCGTGCTGACCGCTGCAGACGTGGAGGAAGAGTGTCAGCGAGGTTCCGGGAGGTGCTGACAGCGCCGTGGCCAACAGCTCTAGGTTTCTCAGTTCATGTTCCCAGGTGCGAACAGTTTAGTCGAAGAGCTCCCACAGAGTCTCCAGTGGGTTTAAATACGGCGGGTTTGGTGGCAAGCGGAGTCCGGCAAACTCCTCGTGCTTTTCGAATCGCGCACGTACACTGCGAGCTGTGTGATGCGTTGTAATGTCCTGCTGGTAGATGTCAGACTGCAAGCAAACACAAACTGTTTGTAGCTTAGGCCGTGGTCCCCAAAGATAGATGCATACTTGCATGTGCCTTCTAGAAAGGCGAGATCCCCCAAGGAATGTCACCAAAACGTTGCAGACATTCCAAGCCGTACACGCCAATGGCCATCTGGAGCATAAAACATGATTCATATGAGAAGGTCACCTGTCGTCATTCAGTGGACGTTTAGTTGCGGTATTGGTGTGCAGATTCTAGCTTGTCGGCGATGGACAGCAGTCAGCACAAGTGCATGAACCAGACCCCTGCTGATATCACGGTATAACTATATATGGGCCCACTTATAACGGTATAATTTTATATTTTTATTTTTATAATTATATTTTATGATTTTGGTTTGGGGCGTCTTTAAAAATTGTGGGCTAGCATGAGACTTTTAATTAACTTATTCCGCGATAACACTCGTACGGACATCGGCTGTCCCGAAGTGCGTACAATATAATATTTTTTAAACACACCGCGCGACTCACTGCTTTCTAATAAATAGTTTGAGTGAACACTGCTATTTAGAAAAGAATATATGCGTATTCTTACACAAACTGTAATTATTAATATGGGTCAAGGGGCTACTGGTTATGTACCAAACTACACAAAGATTGCAGAATGAGATTTTCACTCTGCACCGGAGTGTATGCTGATATGAAACTTCCTGACAAATTAAAACTGTGTGCCGGACCGAAACTCGAACTCGGGACCTTTGCCTTTTGAGGGGCAAGTGCTCTTGGTAGAGAACTTGCCCGCGAAAGGCAAAGGTCCCGAGTTCGATTCTCGGCCCGGGACACAGTTTTAATCTGTCAGGAAGTTTTACACAAAGATTAACTGAGATATTGGTGAGCTTATTGAATGGAAATATTTGCAGTATTTCTTGTTGATTATTTGCAAGGCGAAACTGGAAAGAATCTCCTTTTCCGTTAAGCGGCCAAACTCGAAACATACTGAACTCATTCAGTATTTTAAATATTAATAAATGAAATATATTTTTACTCTATTAACTCTGAAACTATTGTAAGATCAAGGTAGAGAAACCTCTCCCATTTAAATTTAATATTATTACATGAAATTTTAATTGTATAATATAGTCAGCTTAATGGCAGACTAAATCCTGATAGGGGAGATGAGATCCCTGGACTACGAAGTTCTGTAAAAAAATTTGTTAATTATAATTATAATTATAATAATATAATCATGAGAGGTGCCTACTAAGCCAACAATACACACTTTCTCATAAAAATTATATTTCACTAAATTACAACCAAACTTACATTAAATACCGTACTGCTATACAATGACGGCCTTCAGCTAGAAAAAAAAAAAAAAAAACAAAATAGGAGAGAGCTTTCAAAAACACAATAGTCTCTGGTCATGTTTATTTTCATTACACATATAAAAAAATTCTTTGTTAATCACATTTTTGGTGGTATTATTTAACTTTTTTTAACCTTTCTTATACAACGCGCACACGTACGCAGTCTGAAATAATTTATAATTCACACTTGACACAAGAAAAAACCTTTCTTTTTCTTTTACTAAAATGTCAGTTTACGTGACGTACCGTCGTATTGAGCAGTCCCATACCCAGCAACGTTCACTGAACTGTTGTTGAGGAGACACTTGGTAACCTCTTGTGAGGGTACGAGATTTTCCAGATATTACATAGCCAAAATTTGGGAAAAGTAAGTGCTTTGAGTGGAAATGCAATCTTGTACTAATTATGAATATAAATGAACAAGATTTATTTGTAGAATTATATGTGATTTTTGACAAGTGGAATAATAGTTCAGAATATAAAGTGTTAATTATTATGTTACATAATAATTATATATTACGGAAAACGTCTTGTCTTATGAGTTTTATTACTGACGTATTACACCTGGTCTCCGTGCCGTTCGAGGAGAGTTGAAGACGTGCTAGGTGTCTTGACAGACAAAGTAGTCAAACGCGGCAAAGAGTCTTCTGCACCAGTCATGTTAGCAACGAATACCAATGACCATAAGTTTATATAAATAATGTATGTAAGTACTTATTGAGAAAAAAAAGCGCTTGTTGTACATTACCCAGATCTCCTGTAAAAAGACACTTATCACCTAACACGTGTTGCTTTTAAAGGGGCAATAAAGCCTTAAAAGATCGGAGTTTCCAAGTCACAGTTTATAGAAAAATTAATTTCTTCTACAGATAAGAAGAATATTTAATAACGGGCGTTCGCAGACTACTCGGTGCTGAAGATCACAGAGAGCTAACTTAAAATATAAACGAACCCTCGCACCGTTGGTTCACCTGGGCTGTCGGCTGCTCAAGAGTTGCGTGTCTATTCGCCCGTACACATCTCCGGAGCTGACGTTGACCCCTGTCATCTATGGCCCATGGTGCACCGCAATTGCCTCGGTACAGGTTTTGGATGGTGCCATTTTGGAATGCATGGTATACTTAATCACGGCTGCAGGCGACCAGTTTACAGACTTAGCCGTATCGGAATGCTTCCACCCTTCGCTCGAGAACCAATGACTATGACCTTTTGGAAGTTAGATAAATCGCCCCTTTTCCGCAATAAGATAATGAATGCACTGTTTTCCACATTCCCCCTCCACCCCTCCCCCACGTTACACTTTATGTACACTTCAATACCACTGCTGCCACCTGCCATCTGTAAACGGTTATTGCACGATGATGTCAAAAATTGTTCAAATGGCTCTGAGCACTATGGGACTTAACATCTTAGGTCATCAGTCCCCTAGAACTTAGAACACCTTAAACCTACCTAACGTAAGGACATCACACAACACTCAGCCACCACGAGGCAGAGAAAATCCCTGACCCCGCCGGGAATCGAACCCGGGAACTCGGGCGTGAGAAGCGAGAACGCTACCGCACGACCACGAGATGCGGGCTGCGATGATGTCGAACATGGGCAGTGGTGACATTAGTGTGACTGGACCATGCATCCACATAGTGGTCACATTTTATATACCTCGTTCTGGGTTACGTATGCATTCGCCATAGCCCAGTACACGTAATTATGGTGGTTCATTGTTCCATCAAGTTTAAACGTCGCTTCATCTGACCAAAGAATTCGATTTTGGAGTCGTTGCTCGTTTCCACATCTGTTAATGAACCACTCACAAAATTCAATTCACCTATAAGGATCAGCCTCGTTAAGAGCACAGAGAAGTCTTGGAATGTAAGGCTTAAAGTTCTGAGACCGCAAAATTCTATGAACACTGCTTCGGCAGATCGCAGTCTCATGAGAGCATTGCCTCACAGATTTCTTCGGAGATCGTGTGTATGTTTGGATTACTGCACCAACACTCTCAATGTCTGTTGAATTTTCTCTTTCGTCCGCTATGCCCGTTCTTCATATCGTACACCGTTCCTTCGACTTCAAACTTATCTCTGATTCTTGTAATTGTTACTCTTGTCGGTGGTGGTGTTCCAAATTCAACTCTCCAATGTACCGCACTCACATTCTCTGTTTTCCAGAAACACTTAATCACCCATTTTCGTTGTTCAAAAGATAACGCCATGTTTGCTGACAATCCTGAAACAAAAGAAAGCATTGTTACGTTTTTCACCGCCTTGTAAATTATAACCCATAAAAATTGTATTTCTGTCTCCTTTAATTAAATAGATATTGTTTCAAAGAGTGTATTCATTATTTTGGGACACCCTGTAGATAAGGGAATAGGCCTGTCTTGACCATATGGACGTTAATGCTATACGTAAAGTGCATTGGCAGTTCTGTGTATTCTGTACGGCAATGTACTCGGGTTGAATCCCAATTTATTTGTGTTTTGGGGTACACGATGTCGTCCTAAGGTCCAGGTATTTTATGACTATGACTGAATGTGAAAACCAGTCGCTATTGATATGTTGTACCATGATTATGACTGTATTTATTTATGTTTATTGACCCACTTGCCTCCATAGTATTAACTAGATATGTATAACGTACATTAAAATAATGGACATGTAATTCATGGCGTGCTGATAGAAATATTACATATGTCTACTGCTTCATAAAATTGTCTGCTGCTATTATGAACTATGTCCATGTCAGCAATAAAATTACATATTGTGATTCTTGAAATTTTCCCGGCATGAAGAATATTAGAAGAAAGTTTTGAGACTGCAGTCAGAAGACGACTTCTTGCCACGATATTTCGGCTGACAGTCATCCATTCATCTTGAGATGCGTTTTTTGCGCTGGAGATTGCTTCTTCACATGGCTAATTTCATACGATAAACTTGCGCGGAGACGAATGCACAAAGCCAGTCGCTAGATGAGAGACCTCTGTCGAGGTTCGTGCCCCCTTCGAACATTGTTCCATCTACGTCGCGCAGGTGCGTGCGTAATGGTGATACTACGGGAGCGCTCTTTGTCTGAATGCATGCGCTCTGAACTGCAGTTCAGATATCAAATAAATAAAATTATCTGTCGCTAGACGTATCCTTAGTTATAAAATGTTTTCGTTCTGAAGATATTACAAATATCACCGGTTCCCAGGCTAACTCACTTGAAAACAGCCATTTAGATGAATAATAGCTTTCACCGAATATACTTCAACCAATTGCTTAATAGCTGAATCCCACAAAGATTTAACGAAGCCAAGATCTCCATGGCAGACTGATCCATAGAATGGTCTTTGGAAATACATTGCCCGGTTATAACTGACTTACCGGTCTGCAAAAGGCGAGTGTGGCGATCATGTCCAACGCTCCTTTCACGCACTGTGTGCTTGTCTGACCAGTATAGGCTTTGCAACACTCGCAAGGTATTTTGTAGATTCCAGCCCTCCGCAATCGTCCTTTGCCGGAATGAGAAGAGTAAAAATCTTTACAGGCGGGTGCAACATTACTTCTGCACAGTGATTCCTTAAGATTCTGCCCAATTTTGGCGAAATATTGCCGGCATGTTGATGGAACGCATTGGACCTGCACTATTCCTTCGCAAGGCTGGCCCCAAAGGGCACAGCATGTGCCCAGTGCACCAACATTCGAAGTACCCAATACTTTGTGATGGGTAGTGTCAGCTAGACGCCTATAAGTAATGGTCTGTATGTGTAGGCTTACGGTAAACGGAATGCTCCATTCATGCATTCATTTTCCAAATGACCATACTGTCGAAATTAGTTGCGACACTATACGGATTTTAACAGCTCTGTGATAGTGTACACAAAAATATTGTTTCTCTTTGCTTAAAGAAAACGGAAGACAAATTACATCGATTGATGCTAAAACCTTCTGATTTGTTTGGTAGCGTCATATTCAAATTTCTTCAATGCTCGACATTTCGGTTTCTTCGATGTGATTTCCTTCAGGATTCGACGCGTGTCCCTGTATGTCTAAAGCAGTCGAATATGGGAACGCTAGTAGAAATTAGAGATGAGAAAAATTAGAAATGTTAGGCAGTAAACTTAAGCTGGTAATAAAGGATACAGTGTTCAAAAACCGCAAGAGTTGGAGATGCACTTAGAAAAGGCCTCGATACACAGGAAAATACCAGCTAGATTATTTTGTGGTGGTACAGAGACTGCGATATCAAATATTGGATTGGTAATATTGAACATACCCCCTCTTCAGGCCACGAGTGGCCTACCGGGACTATCCGACCGCCGTGTCATCCTCAGTAGAGGATGCATATAGGAGGGGCGTAGGGTCAGCATACGCTATCCCGGCCGTAAGATGGTTCTCTTGACCGAAGCTCCTCAATTGACATCACGAGGCTGATTGCACCCCGAAAAATGGAAACAGCGCACGGCGGCCTGGATGGTCACCCATCCAAGTGCCGACCACGGTCGACAGTGCTTAACTTCGGTGATCTCATGGGAACCAGTGTATCCACTGTGGCAAGGCCTTTGCCAATATTGAAGACAAATGGAACAGAAAAGAATTAGCAACGAATGTTATAACATCAATTAATGAGGACGTCACCCATAGATAGCTACATACAGAATTCTTATACGATCAGTGATACAGAATATCCTTCATAACAATGGACCCAAAAGTATTCTTAAAAAATTGTAGCGAAGTCAGTAGAAGAGCTACGGCGTTTTTGGCCCACACTTACACACCTCACCAGTGTTTTGAGACCTCAAGATCGTAGCTTCGATGAAACGTGAGGGCAATTTTGCTAAGATCAAGTAATTGTTTAACGACTTACGATGACACAGTAATATTACAGGTTAATAATAAAATACATTTAACTAAAAAAGTTATGTGACCAGAAATAATCACGAAAAACATGTCACAGTATAATACCAATCCCACTAAAAAGTAACGATTGAGGGTTAGGAGGGCAAAGCGTTTCTCTTGTGTGCATGTGTTTTTGTGGATCGATTACTTTCCAAGAAATTGCTTGGCATACGTTGACAGAAATCAGTTACACCAAATATTTTGGTTTCATGTAAATCTGTGTGTGTGAGTGTAACAAAGGATTCACGTCACTTAACAACGAGGTTATTAGTGCCCAAACACTCTGTTCGTTTGCTCTGGCTGACTATAGTCCGATTAAAATTGCTTGATAGTTGAAACTTCATGCGCTCTAGCTCGTTTCCTCCAATCAGAGCGCTCAATGTCTCCCTTACCAAACTGCCACAGCAAATAATCAGTTCACTTCCAAATAATTGTCCGGCTTTCTTTCTTGATGTGTCTGTGTCCCGAATCCTGGGTTTGGCTCTTTTATTTCGTGTTTCATCACAAATGATAACAGCACCAAAAACAACACGCTCAACGACGCTAAACATACACGTTTCATAGACATCACTAACTAAACGCTACTGCATTCTTCCGTATAAGACGCGATTCAGAACCACATGTAGAGTTATTATAATAACAGAGAGCGGCTTAGATATGCTTCACACATTGCCTGAGGCCGAATTTGAAGGCTGCAATTAATAGTTGCGGCTGGGTCACCGAGTCATAAATACAACAACCTTCCTCAATACAATTGCGTAGCGCAGCGGTTAGCGTGTAAAACTGACGTATAGAAGGTCATAGCTTTCAATCTCCTCAAATTCTGCCAACATTTTTATTTTTCTAAATTTTGTAAAAATAGTTGTTATTTTTATTCGATTAATTGGTTTAAATGTATTTTTTCTAACACTTTTTACGTCATTTTCATCATCGTATCGACTTTTTTGTTTGCTTATTCTTTTTTCGCTAGGAATACGCTTGTGTCGCCTATACTCTGCAACCAAGTGCGTACGAGGACTGCTCATGAATTGGTGACGTGGCAGCCCTAGTAACCAGTGTGCAGATACTTACAGGTAACCAATAACAGCGAGAAATCACAGTTTGCCTATAGCGCTGAAATTTTTATGTCTTGAGTTTGCTCGTAGAGCGATCGTTAGTTCTGCCGTGGAATCGTGGTCGCCGTTTTCTCGGATACGTTGCACATCATGAGGTTGTGGTTTGGGTAGGATACGAATTTAAATTCAGGGCTACAAAACGCTTCATCTAACACAGATCAGTCGCTGGTCATTCAATATCAGCTGTCGACAGAGGGTCGCCCATTTGCATCACACTTCGCGGCAGCCTCTTCCAGCATTGCCCCGTGCAACTCATCAACAGCATTTGCGAAGCGACCCGCCGTGTGTCGCTTGTAACCGAATGGAAATAGCCGCAAGTGACAGACGTTAACTATCAAGTAATTTCAGTCAGACTATATTGGAAATAACAGATGGCCTTAATGAATGCACTGCAGGTATATATCCGGACATAGTTCAAGCCTCGTACAGAGTATGGCATAATGTCAAACTGTAAAGCTCCAGTCGTTATTAATGTCTTTTCAGTTATTTTTATAAATACGTTTGTGGCTATCGGACTACCGGCTTCAAGTGCGGGATCTTTACAAAGAGAACACACTTCTTTACGAAGTAAACCAGACCAATACGAATACGTGACTTTCATATATTTTAAATATTAAAATTATTTGATTAAACATTGGAAGATTCGCCCCTGAAATAATAATAGCATAAGTCAAATGACTTCGCTTTAATTTGTCCCTTTTGCACATCACACTACCCTAACAATGCCTACACTCTTCCAGTTTGGTGTTAACAGTTATGCTTGTTTCACAGTTCCCATGAAGTAACCATTGTAATTTCTTAGACTTTCTCGGCGATTTTGTGATATCTCTTTGAATCGGGTGTACTGCCGGTGGTGCTTCCTGTGACACCAGGAAGCACCTGATGGAGACGCCGTGGTACGACGTCGAAATATTGTGTCAGATAAACGCAGACCACCGGTAGTACACCCGATTCAACGAGAAGTAATCATTGCTACGTAGTGTTTTCACATAATTAAACTGGTAATAGCTGATCACGGATGCCTTTTCATTTACGTTCTACTATCAGTATATTTCTAATGACAACTGCTGATTAATAAAGATAACACTGTTGTAACTATAATTCTCATAATTAACCCCGCGCATCTCCGCGAAATAACTGAATTACTGGAACACTTTTCCTCTACGAGGTGACATAACACTTTCAACTGTTGATCATGTTTCTGCCAAAGTCTTCTTACTATTCATCTGCACGTGACCGCTCCAAGAGGGAGCTCAACAACGGCTCTCTTTCACACACCAAGACGGTGCGTGATCACTAGCGCTGGGACAATGTTGTGCTTTGTTTCAGCAAGCCAGTGTTCCCTCTGGAAAACGGCAGGTTTACGTCTGAACGTTCCAGACGACAACGATAAGCAAGGAATACATTACTGATAGGCTACAAAACCAAAGATAGCAGTAATCTTAAACTCGCCAGAAGGTTACTTTAAAAAAAGTTGTAAAAAATCTTTTTGAAAACCCCAGAAAACGAGTAGAAAAGCTTAAGTTATTTTGACCCAATTACTAAAACTACACAGAAACAAATAATCACATATCAACATACAACTCAGCAATGGTTTCTCTTGAGTTACTTTATATACGGGATGTTGTGATTGTTGTTGTGGTCTTCAGTCTAGAGACTGGCTTGTTGCAGCTCTCCATGCTACCCTATCCTGTGCAAGATTCTTCATTGCGAAGAATCTACTGCAACCTACTTCTGAATCAGAAACTTCCTGGCAGATTAAAACTGTGTGCCCGACCGAGACTCGAACTCGGGACCTTTGCCATTCGCGGGCAAGTGCTCTATCATCTGAGCTACCGAAGCACGACTCACGCCCGGTACTCACAGCTTTACTTCTGCCAGTATCTTGTCTCCTACCTTCCAAACTTTACAGAAGCTCTTCTGCGAAACTTGCAGAACTAGCACTCCTGAAAGAGGAGTTGGAAGGTAGGAGACGAGATACTGGCAGAAGTAAAGCTGTGAGTACCGGGCGTGAGTCGTGCTTCGGTAGCTCAGATGGTAGAGCACTTGCCCGCGAAAGGCAAAGGTCCCGAGTTCGAGTCTCGGTCGGGCACACAGTTTTAATCTGCCAGGAAGTTTCATATCAGCGCACACTCCGCTGCAGAGTGAAAATCTCATTCTGGAAACATCCCCCAGGCTGTGGCTAAGCCATGTCTCCGCTATATCCTTTCTTTCAGGAGTGCTAGTTCTGCAAGTTTCGCAGAAGAGCTTCTGTAAAGTTTGGAAGGTAGGAGACGAGATACTGGCAGGAGTAAAGCTGTAAGTAGCGGGCGTGAGTCGTGCTTCGGTAGCTCAGATGGTAGAGCACTTTCCCGCGGAAGGCAAAGGTCCCGAGTTCGAGTCTCGGTCGGGCACACAGTTTTAATCTGCCAGGAAGTTTCATATCAGCGCACACTCCGCTGCAGAGTGAAAATCTCATTCTACTTCTGAATCTGCTTACTGTATACATCTCTTGGTCTCCCTCTATGATTTTTACCCTCCACGTTCCCCTCCAATACTAAACTGGTGATCCCTTGATGAATCAGCCTGCCGGGATGGCCGAGCGGATCTAGGCGCTACAGTCTGGAACCGCGTTACCGCAACGATCGCAGATTCGAATCCTGCCTCGGGCATGGATGTGTGTGATGTCCTTAGGTTGGTTAGGTTTAAGTAGTTCTAAGTTTATTCAGAACATGCCCTTCCAACCGATTCCTTCTTATAGTCAAGTTGTGCCACAAATTCCTCTTCTCCCCAATTCTATTCAGTACCTCGTCATTAGTCACGTGATCTATTCATCTAATCTTCAACATTCTTCTGTAGTACCACATTTCGATAGCCTCTATTCTTTTCTTGTCTAAACTATTTATCGTCCTTGTTTCACTTCCATACATGGCTACACTCCATACAAATACTTTCAGAAATGACTTCCTGACAGTTAAATCTAGATTCGATTTTAACAAATTTCTCCTCTTCAGAAACATTTTCCTTGCCATTGCCAGTCTGCGTATTGCATCCTGTCTACCTCGACCATCAAAAGTTATTCCGCCCTCCCCCCCTACTACTTTAAGTGTCCAATTTCCTAATCTAATTACCTCAGCATCGCCTGATTTAATTCGACTACATTCCATTATCCTCGTTTTGCTTTTGTTGATGTTCATCTTATATTCTCCTTTCAAGACACAGCCCATTCCGTTCAACTGCTCTTCCAGGTCCTTTTTTTCTGTCTCTGACAGAATTACTATGTCATCGGCGAACCTCAAAGTTTTTATTTCTTCTCCATGGATTTTAATTTCTATTCCAAATTTTTCTTTTGTTTCCTTTACTGCTTGCTCAATATACGGATTGAATAGTATGGGGTATATGCCACAACCCTGTCTCACTCCCCTTCCAACCACTGCATCCCTTGCATATCCCTCGACCCTTGTAACTGCCATCTGGTTTCTGCACAAATTGTAAATGGCCTTTTGTTCACTGTATTTGACCCCTGCAACCTTCATAATTTGAAAGAGAATATTCCAGTCAACAATGTCAATAGCTGTCCTAAGCCTGCAAAAGGTAGAAACATAGATTTGCATTTCCTTCATCTATCTTCGAAGATAAGTCATAGGGTCGGTATTTGCTCACGGGTTCCATCATTTCTATGGAATCCAAACTGCCTATCACAAGATCGGATTGTACCAATTTTTCCATTCGTCTCTTAAGAATTCGTGTTAGTAACTTTCAGCCACCGCTTATTAAATGATAGACCCGTGGTCTAGGGGTAGCGTATTTGATTCATAATAAAAACGTCTTCGGTTCCGGGTTCGATCCCCGCCACTGCCTAAATTTTGATGCATAATCAGCATTGGCGGCCAAAGACTTCCGTCATAAGAAGTCAGCCTCATTCTGCCAGCGGCCTTGTCAAAGAGGGCGGAGGAGCAGATGCAGGTTCAGGGCACTCTCTTGTCCTAGGGGTGGGAAATTTTCCCTAAAGGCGGAAGAATCATCAATGATCAACGACATGAGGATGCAGAAGGCAATGGAAACCACTGCATTAAAGACATGTAACGTGTATCCACAGGACAAGTGGCCTGTAGTTGAAGAAGTGTCATGATCTCTCCATTGGCAAAATATTCCGGAATAGTCCCCCTTTCGGATCTCCAGGAGGGGACTGCCAAGGGGGCGGTTACCATGAGAAAAAGATTGAATAATCAACGAAAGGATAATGTTCTACGAGTCGGGGCGTGGAATGTCAGAAGCTTGAACGTGGTAGGAAAACTAGAAAATCTGAAAAGGGAAATATAAAGGCTCAAGCTAGATATAGTAGGGGTCAGTGAAGTGAAGTGGAAGGAAGACAATGATTTCTGGTCAGATGGGTATCGGGTAATATCAACAGCAGCAGAAAATGGTATAACAGGTGTAGGATTCGTTATAAATAGGAAGGTAGGACAGAGGGTGTGTTACTGTGAACAGTTCAGTGACCGGGTAGTTCTAATCAGAATCGACAGCAGACCAACACCGACAATGATAGTTCAGGTATACATGCTGACGTCGCAAGCTGAAAATGAACAGATAGAGAAAGTGTATGAGGATATTGAAAGGGTAATGCAGTATGTAAAGGGGGACTGGAATGCAGTTGTAGGGGAAGGAGTAGAAGAAAAGGTTACAGGAGAATATTGGCTTGCGACAAGGAATGAAAGAGGAGAAAGACTAATTGAGTTCTGTAACAAGTTTCAACTAGTAATAGCGAATAGCCTGTTCAAGAATCACAAGAGAAGGAGGTATACTTGGAAAAGGCCGGGAGATACGGGAAGATTTCAATTAGATTACATCATGGTCAGACAGAGATTCCGAAATCAGATATTGGATTGTAAGGCGTACAAAGGAGCAGGTATAGACAGATCACAATATAGTAGTGATGAAGAGTAGGCTGAAGTTCAAGACATTAGTCACGAAGAATCAATACGCAAAGAAGTGGGATACGGAAGTTTTAAGGAATGACGAGATACGTTTGAAGTTCTCTAACGCTATAGATACAGCAATAAGGAATAGCGCAGTAGGTTACAAAGTTGAGGAGGAATGGACATCTCTAAAAAGGGCCATCACAGAAGTTGGGGAGGAAAACATAGGTACAAAGAAGGTAGCTGCGAAGAAACCATCGATAGCAGAAGAAATACACTCCTGGAAATTGAAAAAAGAACACATTGACACCGGTGTGTCACACCCAGCTTACTTGCTCCGGACACTGCGAGAGGGCTGTACAAGCAATGATCACACGCACGGCACAGCGGACACACCAGGAACCGCGGTGTTGGCCGTCGAATGGCGCTAGCTGCGCAGCATTTGTGCACCGCCGCCGTCAGTGTCAGCCAGTTTGCCGTGGCATACGGAGCTCCATCGCAGTCTTTAACACTGGTAGCATGCCGCGACAGCGTGAACGTGAACCGTATGTGCAGTTGTCGGACTTTGAGCGAGGGCGTATAGTGGCCATGCGGGAGGCCGGGTGGACGTACCGCCGAATTGCTCAACACGTGGGGCGTGAGGTCTCCACAGTACATCGATGTTGTCGCCAGTGGTCGGCGGAAGGTGCACGTGGCCGTCGGACCGCAGCGACGCACGGATGCACGCCAAGACCGTAGGATCCTACGCAGTGCCGTAGGGGACCGCACCGCCACTTCCCAGCAAATTAGGGACACTGTTGCTCCTGGGGTATCGGCGAGGACCATTCGCAACCGTCTCCATGAAGCTGGGCTACGGTCCCGCACACCGTTAGGCCGTCTTCCGCTCACGCCCCAACATCGTGCAGCCCGCCTCCAGTGGTGTCGCGACAGGCGTGAATGGAGGGACGAATGGAGACGTGTCGTCTTCAGCGATGAGAGTCGCTTCTGCCTTGGTGTCAATGAAAGTAGTACGCGTGTTTGGCGCCGTGCAGGTGAGCGCCACAATCAGGACTGCATACGACCGAGGCACACAGGGCCAACACCCGGCATCATGGTGTGGGGAGCGATATCCTACACTGGCCGTAGACCTCTGGTGATCGTCGAGGGGATACTGAATAGTGCACGGTACATCCAAACCGTCATCGAACCCATCGTTCTACCATTCCTAGACCGGCAAGGGAACTTGCTGTTCCAGCAGGACAATGCACGTCCGCATGTATCCCGTGTCACCCAACGTGCTCTATAAGGTGTAAGTCAACTACCCTGGCCAGCTAGATCTCCGGATCCTTCCCCCATTGAGCATGTTTGGGACTGGATGAAGCGTCGTCTATCGCGGTCTGCACGTCCAGCACGAACGCTGGTCCAACTGAGGCGCCAGGTGGAAATGGCATGGCAAGCCGTTCCACAGGACTACATCCAGCATCTCTACGATCGTCTCCATGGGAGAACAGCAGCCTGCATTGCTGCGAAAGGTGGATATACACTGTACTAGTGCCGACATTGTGCATGCCCTGTTGCCTGTGTCTATGTGCCTGTGGTTCTGTCAGTGTGATCATGTGATGTATCTGACCCCAGGAATGTGTCAATAAAAGTTCCCCTTCCTGGGACAATGAATTCACGGTGTTCTTATTTCGATTTCCAGGAGTGTACTTCAGTTGATTGATGAAATGAGGAAGTACAAACACGTTCCGGGAAAATCAGGAATACAGAAATACAAGTCGCTGAGGAATAAAATAAATAGGAAGTGCAGGGAAGCTAAGACGAAATTGCTGCACGAAAAATGTGTAGACATCGAAAAAGATATGATTCTCGGAAGGACAGACTCAGCATACAGGAAAGTCAAAACAACCTTTGGTGACATTAAAAGCAACGGTGGTAACATTAAGAGTGCAACGGGAATTCCACTGTTAAATGCAGAGGAGAGAGCAGATAGGTGGAAAGAATACATTGAATGCCTCTATAGGGGGAAGATTTGTCTGATGTGATAGAGGAAGAAACAGGAGTCGATTTAGAAGAGATAGGGGATCCAGTATTAGAATCGGAATTTAAAAGAGCTTTGGAGGACTTACAGTCAAATAAGGCAGAAGGGATAGATAACATTCCATCAGAATTTCTAAATTCATTAGGGAAGTGGCAACAAAATGACTATTTACGTTGGTGTGTAGAATATATGAGTCTGGCGACATACCATCTGACTTTCGGAAAAGCATCATCCACACAATTCCGAAGACGGCAAGAGCTGACAAGTGCGAGAATTATCGCACAATCAGCTTAACAGCTCATGCATCGAAGCTGCTTACAAGAATAATATACAGAAGAATGGAAAAGAAAATTGAGAATGCGCTAGGTGACGATCAGTTTGGCTTTAGGAAAAGTAAAGGCACGAGAGAGGCAATTCTGACATTACGGCTAATAATGGAAGCAAGGCTAAAGAAAAATCAAGACACGTTCATAGGATTTGTCGACCTGGAAAAAGCGTTCGACAATATAAAATGGTGCAAGCTGTTCAAGATTCTGAAAAAAAGTAGGGGTAAGCTATAGGGAGAGATGGGTCATATAAAATATGTACAACAACCAAGAGGGAATAATAAGAGTGGACGAACAAGAATGAAGTGCTCGTATTAAGAAGAGTGTAAGACAAGGCTGTAGCCTTTCGCCCCTACTCTTCAATCTGTACATCGAGGAAGCAATGATCAAAATAAAAGAAAGGTTTGGGAGTGGAATTAAAATACAAGGTGAAAGGATATCAATGATTCGATTCGCTGATGACATTGCTATTCTGAGTGAAAGTGAAGAAGAATTAAATGATCTGCTGAACGGAATGAACAGTCTAATGAGTACACAGTATGGTTTGAGAGTAAATCGGAGAAAGACGAAGGTAATGAGAAGTAGTAGAAATGAGAACAGCTAGAAACTTAACATCAGGATTGATGGTCACGAAGTCAATGAAGTTAAGGAATTGTGCTACCTAGGCAGTAAAATAACCAATGACGGACGGAGCAAGGAGGACACCAAAAGCAGACTCGCTATGGCAAAAAAGGCATTTCTGGCCAAGAGAAGTCTACTAATATCAAATACCGGCCTGAATTTGAGGAAGAAATTTCTGAGGATGTACGTCTGGAGTACAGCATTGTATGGTAGTGAAACGTGGACTGTGGGAAAACCGGAACAGCAGAGAATCGAAGCATTTAGGATGTGGTGCTATAGACGAATGTTGAAAATTAGGTGGACTGATAAGGTAAGGAATGAGGAGGTTCTACACAGAATCGGATAGGAAAGGAATATGTGGAAAACACTGATGAGGAGAAGGGACAGGATGATAGGACTTCTGCTAAGGCATGGGGGAATGACTTCCATGGTACTAGAGGGAGCTGTAGAGGGCAAAAACTGTAGAGGTGTACGGTGTCAGGCAAATCCAACACCTTACATGAAAACCCTGACATAATAAGCAAATCTACTAGTATGTCACATAGCTCCGAATAAATCGTGACATTAAATTAACCAAAGTAATACGAGTAACGAGTGAGCAAATGGGATACCACAGACTAACACAAGAATGCCTAAATGCATGTCGTACCTTCCCACCGTGAGGCAGGCGCAGTTCCGAGGGGGGAATCGAGGACAGAAGCCGAGAGCAGAACCGTGTTGAGCTAGAAGGCCCTACGATAAGGAACGGAGGGCCCAGCCTACCTGTACAACTACCACCCGCACGTTTTAGCGTGAGACTTTTTCGCGTCTCAGGTATGTCAAGGACCACCCCCAGCCCATGTTAAAAGCTAAAGCCCTCCAGAAAAGCAGTATAGATCTTACGATAACACAAAAAGGGCCACTACCACCCGAAAGTTTTAGCGTGAGACTTTTTCGCGTGTCTGTTACATTAGGACAATCCTCCAGCCCATGTTAAAAGATAGAGCCCTCCAGAAGGACAGTATAGATCTCACGATAACGCTAAAAGGACCACACCAGCTGCAGGTTTTAGCGTGAGACTTTTTAGCGTCTCTTTTACGTTGCAAACTTTAAAAAACATTGCCCCACCACGAAAAGTATAACGTTTCTCATTGGATGACAGAATTTTTGTAGGCGGAGCTTAAGGTTAACATTGAGACCCTGACTGGTCAGATGAAAACATAGCCAGATAGTTTTTTTAAACCAACTTCGGTAAATTGTAGTAAGGAGAAGTTAGGAAAGAGTTAGTTCGGAGACGGCGAGCTGGATGGCTGCTGCGCCGGCCGCTGCCGCCCTGACGCTGCTTAAACACCGACAAGGTAATGAACGCACGCGATGCCGCATTTTTGAGCGCATAAGGCTTCACTCAGAACTGCAGAAGACTCATCTGTTACACCCCTTTTTTGCGTAATACTAGTGTCGATCGTTAATTAAAACTCATGGTGTTCACATTTGCCACTTGAAGTAAAGATCTGAAACGCGATGATTTTTCTATTTTATAGTTATTGAGAAGCCACATCAGCCACTGTAATTTACGGCAGGTTAGATAAGTAATTAAAGATAATTGAGGGTCACTGTAGACCATTTTGATAGTTTTCTCTTTTGTGAAACTTAATTTAAACCTAGATTATAGATGTGATATGGCATAGGTCATCCTTCGATCGATTGTAGAACTTGGAAACCCATTTAGGGAATATTCGTTCACATTTTTGTTGAACGCAGTTGGTTTTTACCATCCTGTATTAAAACATTTCCTTTTATCAATAGTGCAATTTATAAACGATGTTTTGTGAGTAGAATAAATTTTCCAATGGTAAACTTAACTGCTTTTTCGACGTTATTTTACCAGCTAACTAAAAATAGGAAAGCCTTGAACCCTTTCCACTAAATTTAGTTAGTATTAAGATTCTTTTACAGGGAGTGCAGTGGAGCTGACGCTGAGATCATTTAGTATTTGGTTATATCATCGCTAGTCTCACTGAACTCTTCTGAATTCTACATGTCATGTGTGGTCTGGCGTCTCCTTACCAGCAACAGGTCCCAGGTTCAAACTAGTTAATTCCCTAAACAACACGCTCAGAGCGTCGTTGCGCGAAAGTGGTAGGGAGACACGATATAGAACAATCAGACACCACCATGAATGTTTAGAGAGGAAGACAGAGATTGGAATACGTCAAGCACATAATTGAGGACATAGGTTGCAAGTGCTACTCTGAGATGAAGAGGTTAGCACAGGAAAGGATTTCGTGGCGGGCCGCATCAGACCAGTCAGTAGACTGATGACAAAAAAAAAAGTTCGGTAATTTTCACACCTTTTAACACCTTCTTTCCTTAGGATTGGAATTTTTATATTCGTCTTGAAGTCTCAGCGTATTTCGCCTGTCTCATACATCTTACTCACCAGATAGTATAGTTTGGTCAGGGCTGGCTCTCCCAAGGCTATCAGAAGTTCTAATGGAATGCTGTCTACTCATGAGGCCTTGTTTCCACTCAGGTGTCTCAGTGCTCTCTCAGACTCGTCACGCAGTATCATATCTCCCATTTCATCTTTATTTACGTCCTCTTCCATTTACATAATATTGTCCTCAAGTACATCGCCATTGTATAGACCATATATGTACTCCTTCCAACTTTCTGCTTTGCCTTCTTTGCTTAGAAATGGTTTTCCATCTAAGCTCTTGACATTCATACAAGTGGTTCTCTTTTCTGCAAATGTCTCTTTAATTTTTCTGTAGGCAGTATCTATCTTAGCCCTAGTGATGCATATCTCTGCATCTTTATATTTGTCCTCTATCCATCCCTGTTAGCCATTTTGCACTTTTCTGTAAGCTTAGGGCGTGAAGACCTTGGCATTTAAGTCCCATAGGATTTCACACGTATTTGAACGTTTTGTATTCACCTGACCAAAAGTCTTTTTCTTACTGCCACCGAACTTCATTAATTCCCACAATATCTAACTTCAACCTATCCATTTCCCTTCTTAAATTTTCTAACCTACTTGCCCGATTAAGGGATCTGACATTCCACGATCTGATCCATAGAACGCCAGTTTTGTTTCCCCTGATAACGACGTACTCTTGAGTAGTCCCCGTCCTGAGTTCCGAATGGGGGACTGTTTCACCTCCGGAATATTTTACCCAAGAGGATGCCATTACCAATTAACCACATATTAAACCTACATGCCCTCGAGAAAAATTACGGCTGTAGTTTCCCCTTGTTTTCAAAAAGCCGTTCGCAGTAGCAGCAGGGCAAGGCCGTTTTGGTTAGTGTTACAATGCCAGATCAGTCAATCATCCAGACTCTCCCCCCTGCAACTATTGAAAAGAATGCTGCCGCTCTTCAGGAACCACACGTTTGGCCCCTCAATAGGTACCCCTCCGTTGTCGTTGCACCTACATTACAGCTATCTGTACCGCTGAGGACGCAAGCCTACCCACCAACGGCAAGGTCCATGGTTCATGGGTGGAGAATATATGTACGCGATAAGCTGGCAGTAAACACACACAAAAATCAAATATGTCATATAATTAAATAGCAATAACCTGGGAGTCGGGACAGGTTTCATCAGACTGGACAAAAGCAGTAATCACACCGATCTTTAAACATGGAAACAGGAAAGATTGTAACAAATACAGAGGTATCTCTTTAATCAGCGTTGTGGGTAAAATCTTCTCATTTATTGTTGAAAAGATAGTGCAAGTACTAATTGAGAACCAATTGGATGAAAATCAGTGTGGGTTTAGGCTTCTTAGAGGTTGTCAGGACCAGATCTTTAGCTTCTACATCTACATCTACATGACTACTCTGCAATTCACATTTAAGTGCTTGGCAGAGGGTTCATCGAACCACAATCATACTATCTCTCTACTATTCCACTCCCGAACAGCGAGCGGGAAAAACGAACACCTAAACCTTTCTGTTCGAGCTCTGATTTCTCTTATTTTATTTTGATGATCATTCCTACCTATGTAGGTTGGGCTCAACAAAATATTTTCGCATTCGGAAGAGAAAGTTGGTGACTGAAATTTCGTAAAAAGGTCTCGCCGCGACGAAAAACGTCTATGCTGTAATGACTTCCATCCCAACTCGTGTATCATATCTGCCACACTCTCTCCCCTATAACGCGATAATACGAGTACAAAACGAGCTGCCCTTTTTTGCACCCTTTCGATGTCCTCCGTCAATCCCACCTGGTAAGGATCCCACACCGCGCAGCAATATTCTAACAGAGGACGAACGAGTGTAGTGTAAGCTGCCTCTTTAGTGGACTTGACAGCCTTGAGAATTGTACTATTTATCGAGTAATCGAATTCCAACGGAGTTCTTTTGAAACTCATGTGGATCATCTCACACTTTTCGTTATTTAGCGTCAACTGCCACCTGACACACCATACAGCAATCTTTTCTAAATCGCTTTGCAGCTGATACTGGTCTTCGGATGACCTTACTAGACGGTAAATTACAGCATCATCTGCGAACAGTCTAAGAGAACTGCTCAGATTGTCACCCAGGTCATTTATATAGATCAGGAACAGTAGAGGTCCCAGGACGCTTCCCTGGGGAACACCTGATATCACTTCAGTTTTACTCGATGATTTGCCGTCTATTACTACGAACTGCGACCTTCCTGACAGGAAATCACGAATCCAGTCGCACAACTGAGACGATACCCCATAGCTCCGCAACTTGATTAGAAGTCGCTTGTGAGGAACGGTGTCAAAAGCTTTCCGGAAATCTAGAAATACGGAATCAACTTGAGATCCCCTGTCGATAGCGGCCATTACTTCGTGCGAATAAAGAGCTAGCTGCGTTGCACAAGAGCAATGTTTTCTGAAGCCATGCTGATTACGTGTCAATAGATAGTTCCCTTCGAGGTGATTCATAATGTTTGAATACAGTATATGCTCCAAAACCCTACTGCAAACCGACGTCAATGATATAGGTCTGTAGTTAAATGGATTACTCCTACTACCCTTCTTGAACACTGGTGCGACCTGCGCAATTTTCCAATCTGTAGGTACAGATCTATCGGTGAGCGAGCGGTTGTATATGAGTGCTAAGTAGGGAGCTATAGTATCAGCGTAATCTGAAAGGAACCTAATCAGTATACAATCTGGACCTGAAGACTTGCCCGTGTCAAGCGATTTGAGTTGCTTCGCAACCCCTAAGGTATCTACTTCTAAGAAACTCATGCTAGCAGATGTTCGTGTTTCAAATTCTGGAATATTCCATTCGTCTTCCCTGGTGAAGGAATTTCGGAAAACTGCGTTCAATAACTCCGCTTTAGCGGCACAGTCGTCGATAACAGTACCATCGGCACTGCGCAGCGAAGGTATTGACTGCGTCTTGCCGCTTGTGTACTTTACATACGTCCAGAATTTCTTCGGATTTTTTACCAAATTTCGGGACAATGTTTCGTTGTGGAACCTATTAAAGGCATCTCGCATCGAAGTACGTGCCAAATTTCGCGCGTCTGTAAATTTTAGCCCATCTTCGGGATTTCGCGTTCTTCTGAACTTCGCATGCTTTTTCCGTTGCCTCTGCAACAGCGTTCGGACCTTTTTTGTGTACCACGGGGGATCCGTTCCATCTCTTACCAATTTATGAGGTATGAATCTCTCAATTGCTGTTGCTACTATATCTTTGAATTTGAGCCACATCTCGTCTACATTCGCATAGTCAGTTCGGAAGGAATGGAAATTGTCTTTTAGGAAGGCTTCTAGTGGCACTTTATCCGCTTTTTTAAATAAAATTATTTTGCGTTTGTTTCTGATGGGTTTGGAAGAAATGGTATTGAGCCTAGCTACAATGACCTTGTGATCACTAATCCCTGTATCAGTCATGATGCTCTCTATCAGCTCTGGATTGTTTGTGGCCAAGAGGTCAAGTGTGTTTTCGCAACCATTTACAATTCTCGTGGGTTCGTGGACTAACTGCTCGAAATAATTTTCGGAGAATGCATTTATGACAATCTTGGAAGACGTTTTCTGCCTACCACCGGTTTTGAACAAGTATTTTTGCCAACATACCGAGGGTAGGTTGAAGTCCCCACCAACTACAACCGTATGAGTGGGGTATTTATTTGTTACGGCAAATAATGGCGAAGTGTTATGAGTGGAACAGGGAATTGTATCTATGCTTTATAGATCTAGAAAAGGCATGTGACCGCGTTCCTAGGAGGAAGTTATTGTCTGTTCTACGAGATTATGGAATAGGAGGCAAACTTTTGCAAGCAATGAAAGGTCTTTACATGCATAGTCAGGCAACAGTTACAGTTGACAGTAAATTGAGTTCATGGTTCAGAGTAGTTTCAGGGGTAAGACAAGGCTGCAACCTGTCTCCACTGTTGTTCATATTATTTATGGATCATATGTTGAAAACAATAGACTGGCTGGGTGAGATTAAGATATGTGAACACAAAATAAGCAGTCTCGCTTATGCGGATGACATAGTTGTGATGGCAGATTCGATTGAAAGTTTGCAAAGTAATATTTCACAGCTAGATCAGAAATGTAAGGACTATGGTATGAAGATTAGCATCTCCAAAACGAAAGTAATGTCAATGGGAAAGAGATACAATCCGAATGAGTGCCAAATAGGAGGAACAATGTTAGGACAGGTTGACGATTTCAAGTACTTAGGATGCATATTCTCACAGGATGGCAACATAGTGAAAGAACTGGAAGCGAGGTGTAGCAAAGCTAATGCACTGATCGCTCAGCTACGATCTACTCTCTTCTGCAAGAAGGAAGTCAATACCAAGACTAAGTTATCTGTGCACCGTTCAATTTGTCGACCAACTTTGTTGTATGGGAGCTAAAGGTGGGTGAATTCAGGTTACCTTATCAACAAGGTTGAGGTTACGGATACGAACGTAGCTAGGATGATTGCAGGTACTAATAGGTGGGAACAATGGCAAGAGGGTGTCCACAATGAGCAAATCAAAGAAAAACTGGGAATGAACTCTATAGATGTAGCAGTCAGGGCGAACAGGCTTAGATGGTGGGGTCTTGTTACACGCATGGGAGAAGCAAGGTTACCCAAGAGACTCAGTAGAGGGTAGGAGGAGTCGGAGCAGACCAAGGAGAAGGTACCTGGATTTGGTTAAGAATGATTTTGAAGTAATAGGCTTAACATCAGAAGAGGCACCAATGTTTGCACTGAATAGGGAATCATGGAGGAATTTTAATGGGTGACTATACTCTAGACTGAACGCTGAAAGACATAAATAGTCTTAAATGATGATGATGTTGATGATGATGATGAGCAATAAAAATTTCAAAATGTCATCTATGAAAGTCAGTGCCATAAAAGTACTTCATGTGTCCATTTAAATTTCTACAGCATGCAAATAACGAGCTACTCACCAGACGGGAAAGCCAAGCGATGTCTACCGGCCACCTTGCTATCCTTTGCCTTGCAGCACCATGCGGATCCGATGTGGTGGGGCCTGGAGTCAACACACTGCCCTCCCTGTCGTTTTGCTGACTTCCAAACCGTGGAGCCCCTACTGCTCAGTCAAGCAGTTCCTCGATTAGCCTCGCGAGGGTGAGTGCACCATGTACCAGCCCTCTCAGTACGGGGACTCCAACCCATGTCCTACACACGGCAGCCATTTGCGCTGACCACTCAGCTATGGAGGCACACTCTACAACATATGGCACATTCTAATCATTAACTTTTCCTACGAGAAGGACCTACGGTCAAATATCCATAAGCTCAGAAAACATGATACGTCAACTGTCCTTTATATAGCCTATGCAAAACGAATCTTATTGTACATATAACTGCTGCTCAGTATATAGAACAAATCAGAAATGCACATTTTCATTCAATTGCAACCTAGTCAGTCACCATCTGGTTACCCAACATGGTACAGCATCTTACAACTGCACATCAAATAGAATATTATCACTCATGTGATAATTAGGTTGGAAAAAAATAATAATTTATACATCTACAGCAAACATCACCTCAGTTTTAAGCACGTTAACTAACATGACGTGAAGAAATAGATACCAATGTGATTTTGTGTGGGTAACGCAAGGCAGGCAAAGAATCCGATACTTCCAAAGCTGAGGGTTAATTAGCCGAAACAAAACACTTGGAAACAAATTCACGATTTACGTTTTAACTTTTTGGCACAACAGTCTTAGCAACGCATACGCTCACTGAGAGGTGGACACAGCAGCTGATTTACACGTTTCTATCGCCGTTGAGGACAGCCAGGGGGGAGGGGGTGGGGGCGAGCTTCGATTGTTGAACAGTAGCCAGCAGCGTCTGGTGGCGGCTGTGTGTACCAAGTCAGTGGCCTCTGGAGACTCGGTCGAGATGTGAGCAGGGCCACTGCGCAGCCCCGCCACACGGCATCGGCTCCATTGACATTGGCCGATTGCTCGTTTCCTGTTCCAATTGTTCCTTTGTTTCCGTCCGTAAATCGACGAAGCGTAATCATCCTGCGCGTCTTTGCGGCCGTAATCGCGTCTTCTCTCGTTCCTTTCGCTTGCATTTCCTCTTGGCTCCCGTTGCTTCTCCTCCATCCCATTTTGTGCGGATATTTGTCGCGCCTGCTCAACCCTTTCAAATATTATGCTAGGCAGACCACAAAACTCATACACTGACCGTTGAGTAGCCCTGCGTAAAACTTAATTCTGTTTATACAGTACTTCAAAACACTGATATCTTCCTAATTCCTTTTGTAAAAATGTTGTGTTCATTTCATAGTATCTCTGGTAGTACCGATCGTAGCAAATAAAATTTAAATTATCATCCTTCGTGCTTTTAACCGGTATTTATCCAAGAACATCTTCTCAAGCTCTCGTACGACAAGCATTGTCCTTCT
Organism: Schistocerca gregaria; assembly: GCF_023897955.1. Lineage (NCBI taxonomy): Eukaryota > Metazoa > Arthropoda > Insecta > Orthoptera > Acrididae > Schistocerca > Schistocerca gregaria. The sequence goes on along the minus strand of NC_064924.1, from coordinate 329,475,683 downwards.
TCCTTCCCAAACAATCTCTTCAAGTTTCTTCTTAACATCTCAGGAACTAGGGCATTTTACTTATGGATCTCGTTTTTACTTCGTTAATAATGCGCCTCAAATTACATTCTTTAAATCTTTTAGCAATTCCACCACTAATTTTTCTTGAATTTCTCATCTTTTGTGTATTTTCTTTTCACTTTCCATTATCGTACTGAGTAGTATTGCTATACCTGACTGACTACTGTTAAGAGTGACTCATTTGTTACTGGTAAGTGAGGTTCCTTCTAGTTCTTCATGTTTTTGAATCTATAGCTGTGAAGTTTCACTCGCGCTTAATTTCACCATTAGTTCTACGTTTATTCCATCTTTACTGATTCTATGTTAGTCACGTCCATAAAACCGGAATCTTTGATCCCTGCACCGTCGTATTGTCCGTCTTTATCGAGTTGATTCCCTACAACACTATCGGCTGGTATTTACTCCTTTACTGACGACATATTTACACTTGAAACTTACAAGTACAAATCACAAGCCAAACTAACTTCCTCCATACAAAATTCGTCTCATGCCAAATAAGTGAAAAGTTTCACCTACTGCAGAATTTTCACACTACGAGCAATTTTCATCATTGCAGCTCTTACATTTATTTCTTCGACTGTTGATTGCTGTGTTGTGGTGTGGTGCTGAAAATTGTGTCGTTGTGATGCACTTCTCGAGACACTCAAATCAAAGATATAGATTTCTGTTTCACACACGCTCTCTTGTTACTCTCTCCACACGTAGACTCGTAGCTCTATCTTTCACAGTTATTTCTCATTATTTCGATTCGCATCACTATTATTCACCGAAGGGCAATCATCCTCTCACGCTTTGTCAGACGTAAAGCTTCTCCCGTTATTTGTGCGTGTCTATTTAATTTTTTATGTTAACGTTTGCGGCTATCAGACTGAAGTATGGGAGATTTACATAGAGAACAGTCTTCGTTACGAAATAAACCTGACCACATGCCTAGTACACGGGTATGTGTCTCTCATACTTTTCAAGTATTAAAGTTATTCAGTTAAAGAATCGAAGACGTCAGTTTCAAATAATAACAATACAAGTCAAATTATTTCGTTTCATTGTCCCTTTTGCACAAAACAACTTCCCTAACAATATCCACGCTCATCCAGTATCGCGTTAATAGTTATCAATGTTTGACATTAACAATGAAGAAACCATTGATATATTCCGATTCTGCACTAATTAAATAGATAATCACTGATGACGGAACCCTTTTCATTTATGCCTTACTATCAATATTTTTCTCCACGACACCAGATACACAAAGACGGTACTTTATTAAATATAAACCTCATGATTGATTCCCGCGCCTTTCCGCGCAGTAGCTGTGTCACTTAAATACTTTTCTTCCCTCATTCGACCTAACACGTCTTAATCTCAATTATCTTCTACCAAATCATCCAAACTATTTGACCGTGGCGCGTGAGCTCCCAACCGCTCCCTGCAGACGCTCACCAATGACTTTCACACAACAAGGTGGCACGTGACTGCTGGCGCTGAGGCATCGTTGTCATTATCCAGCAAGACAACGATCCCAAAGAGAAACGGCGCGCTCAGCTCCGAACTTTGCAGAACCCAGCGATAAGTAAGGAGTACGATACCGACTCGTTACATCAAAGGCAGTAGAGCTGCTTACAATATTAACAGCAACATCATCATTCTTGAACAGTTATAAGAATTGTTTCCAGGGAGCACTCAAACTAGTTTTCCATGAAAATACTTAAACAATGTCCGACGTATTTGCATTCATCGAGCTATTTGTAGAAAATATGATTCTCAATGAAAGAAACGCTTCCTTAGATGCAGAGTGTGTAGCGTTCGTTGCTCAACAAAATGAGTTTTGCAGGAATTTTACAAGAGCCACTGAAATAGTTCAGTGATATCTTTCTACAGTGCTCTGAGAACAGAGCGAAATTTAAAAGACATAAAAACATAGTAAATAAAATTTATTTGCATTGTAGAGCCAATTACTGGAGTCTGAAGAACCTGCACGTGTATTACTTACCTTTCTCGATTGATGTGGACATTGCTGGAACTCAGTCAAAGTCATAAAAGTAGACTTCTACCGAAAGATGAAAACGAACTTGTTTTCTCAGTAAAGTACAACGACAGACCTCATAGCGAGAACCCCTTTTTCTAAATTACTTGGTTAATCGACCCCTGCACAGATGGAACGACGCAACGTATTAAAACATTTGTGTTACTATTCGTTGTACGTATTTTTATGCACGCCAGCATTGGTGATTCAATCTTTCATGACCGGTACACGGTCTAGCATCACCTTACTAACGAATGACCGTATGAGCAAGCGAAGCCGATTTCTGTACATTTTATTCATTCCATTTTTTTAATCAGAACGTCTCTTCTTCCTCGTAACACTGCTGCTCTCATCAATTCCATTGGAAATGAAGTCCCATGCTTCTTGACAGAGAGTAGGGGAACGATGTCGGAGACCGGCACCGCAGTACTAGGCAAGGTCCTAGTGGAGGTCTTTTGCCATTGCCTTCCTCCGAGCGTAATGGGGATGAATTATGATTATGAAGACGACATAACACGCAGTCATCTCGGGGCAGGTGAAAAGCCTTGACCGCGCCGGGAATCTAACCCGGGACACCGTGCTTGGGAAGCCAGAACGCTACCACCAGACCACGACCGACGGACATCAATTCCATTAGTAAACATATTCTAATGAGTGACCCGGAGCAGAAATATTATGGTACTTATCCTGTTGGAATGTGCCGAGAGTCATGAACGGTACAACAAAATAGTTTATCTTCCTTGCCAGCACGTACTGGCGAGCATTCAGGCCCCTTCAACACTTCCTAAGTCAGTCATTTTGTCATATCTAGTATCACTCCATGTTACACAGCCGTTTTACCAATCTGTCTCGTAAATTCCATAAAACCCGTAAGAGAGAACCAAATTAAATCGGAATAAATTAAACTCGTCAAGTCAAGTTCTAGTTTTCCTACCTCAAACTTCTTGCTTAGATAAATGAGAAGCTACTGTGAAAGGAGTTTGGAATCTGCTGAGGGTGAGGAGTGCACTTTAGTGCCATTAGAACACAGGCTGCCGGCCCCCAGCATTATTCGCAGAATCGCCGCTCGCTCACCGTTTGACTGGAAATGCGACGCACGTATAATGTCTGGCCGAACTATGTTTCGTGGTACGAAGCTCAGAAAGAAAGCTGTTTTGTCACCGAGCATCTGAAGTCAGCACAAGCTGTGTCCGTGGGATGTGTGCTTCTTAGTGGCCAGAGTACCCGGAAGAACTGCTATTTTAGAGAGAAACAGTTGGAAGTCAAACTTTGCTGAAAAACACGGGCTGTTAAGATACCTTAAAAAGTCGGATGGGAACAGAAAGTTTGCGACTTCCTTATAGTGTGTGGGATTTCAACACAAGCCCAAGTGCCGCCAAACTGAATCTTCAAAGAAATGTAAGGGCAGCTGCTACTGGCCCAAGTCAATAATTTAAGTGTGAGTAAGGAGTGCAACTGTGCTTACAGTGGTCTTTCACAGTGGTGAGTGCAGGATAGTAGTTAGAAGAAGGAGTAAACTGGACACATTCTGGAGCACCAGAGCTCTTCTATGCTTTACTTCCTGACGACGTCTCCAGTAGATCACTTCATCGAGACTCTGTTGGAACTTCTGCTCGTCTGGGGCGAGAGGGTCTGTCGTCCGGCTCCATTGAACTTAAAAGCGGACAGAGTGGAGTTTTTGGTGCTGAACCACTTCAGCCAACACTTGCAGAATGTGTGTTCAGACCGAGGTGCAACAGCAAAACAAACCGTAGGGACAGGCAAAGTCTTCATCTTGAAGATTTATTTGCACTTAAAAGTTAAACATTCTTTCAACTTCGACAGTAGAAGCACACACAAATCCTTCTGTAGTGTTTTCTATCTCTGTGCACTAACCTACGAGAATTACGAATTACGGTTGACCCCTCGTATGTAAATGTTTCGCCAGTTTTTTGACTTTGTCAGCAAGGAGATTAGCTATCTGTTTTTGATTTATGTTAGGGACTGAAAACCCATGAAGTCAAGATCACACGTGAAATCTTCTTTATTTGGCTAGGTTATTAGTTTCGGCTAACAATTTAGCCCTTTTCCGATCATAAGAAATACTAGGATTAGTATTGGCGCCTGTAATATTATTGGGATTTCCGTAGTATGAAAGCTGTGAGTACCCTTGGAAAGGCATCCGCCTATCTGTATATTAAATGATCAACCTATGAGATGAGACCTATTCTTTGAAAGACATTTGTTTTATATAATTTATGTAACTGTAAAGATGCGCATCTAGCGCGGACGCTAATACATCGATTGCGCAGTCAAAGAAACATTTTAACAGAAGCTGAACTGACGTTCCGCTTCGATCTAAATAAAAGACGACAGTAAAAAAAAAAAATTGGTAGATCTTCAGATTTTAATGTACTACTTCTGCTTGTAATGTGAAAACGAAAAGAAGGTCAACTTTAAGCTAGAAAAGTGAGCGGTCTTGCCAGCGTGCAGACCACATTATTTATTAATAAAATTCAAGTAAATTATGTTCGAAACTGTAAATCGGCAAGTTATTGTTATGAAGGTGTTGAACAGTGGAAGAATTGTCTTTAACGAAGGAAAAGAGTAATGACTGTAATTTGTGACAAAAACGTAAACCTACGAGACAGCACAGGGCAGGCTGAAATCTGATCGCACCATACAGTTAGAAAAGTACTTATGTAAGTTATATTGTTTATAAATAAGCCCTAATTTACTAGTGAGAATTGTTTGAATATATTTAGTGTTCACCAGATTCCTTATTCTGTTCTTTTCCTTTATACTTTTTTAATCTCCATGCCATACTACTTTTATAAATGTTAAACAGCCTTTACCACAGCAGAGAATACTGCGGCATACGGTCGTGTACAGAAGGCCGCCCCTTGTCTTCTATTCAACTCATAGCGCCCCATTTATTAATGATTTCATTTGCAAATGCATTTTTTTTCTGTTCACTGTTAAAGGTCCCTTAGGTAATTATAAAATTCATACTGATTACGTAAAGAAATCCGGGTTGTTCTTTTCCAAATAATAGAAGTCTTTGCGTGATCAAAAAACTAGCCTCCTTCTGACAAGGATGAGGAGCCGACCAGAAGACGGACGTCTTCGACCGCTTTCGTGTGTTCTGTGGCACAGCTGTGCCAAACTGGGAACACGACATTCTAGTATGTAACGCAGATTTAAATTGAAAGAACTGAAATATATTTAACCTAATATTTTTTTATCATACTAGATGTGGCGCCGAGCAGGGACGTTGTTAAAAATTTTTCAATCTGTTCTGTTATTGTTTCATGACATCATCCGGTGGACATCGGGAAGCCGTAAAGGAAGTACTGAACAAAACCGTGGAAGTAAAAAAAAAAAATAAAATAAAAAAAATCGAAAAATAACAGCAGTGCGCAAAACGACTGATGTAAGTACGGTTTTCATTACGCATAAAATCTCTCGTCTTGTATTTTAAAAAAACTGATTTTCGGAATTTCTTTCCTTACTGCTTCATTTTATCTTATCGCTGTTATTTCCTTGCAGAGTTGCTTATTTACGTAGTTAGAATTCATTTCTGATCATCTCTTCATGCAAAGTTTATTTGTTAGTATTATAAGCATCTTCATTGTTGCTACGGTTGGGAACACAAGATGGATGCCATAATAGCAGGATTCAGCCTCTACTAGGTGTTTGTCACTTATTTTCAAAGTTGGTGCCATCTAGTCTTCTACCCGGTATAGCTCTGCAATTGTCACCTACTGCGGTGTGACGTTTGACTATCAGCGCGCGCATCGGAGAGTTGATGATCGACGTGGCGCGAAATACTTCTTTGAGCAGTTACGTCTCAAACTTGAAAATAAACATGACAGATGACAAAGGAAAGCCGACAAACAGTGTCGATGACGGTGATGACACAGTTGTCAAGTGATGCCCACTACGTTCGCGAACGGGAACAGGCAGACCCGATTCACGAATGGAGAGAACGGTAGACGATGATGGTGTGCGTGACGTATCGTCACAGCAATCATCGTCACATAAAGCGGGAGAAAATTCGAAGGGTGAAATGATGAGAATTTTTTTCAAGAAAGAGAACAGGAGAAACTAAAAGGGAAGCTTAAAAATTACAGGAACAACGTGATAGAGAACAGGAGAAATGGGAAAGGGAAGCTTATAAATTACAAAAACAACGAGATAGACAAGAATGGGAACAAAATGAAAGGGCAAAGGAACCTGAGACAGAGGGAAAATGGTTTGACCTAAATACCATGATTGGCACAATGAAAAATAGGTTAGATAATATTGATGCCAACTTAGAGGCAAGAATAAGGACATTCTGCAGAAGGTAGATGCATGTGAGAGCACAGTAGGTAACGTGCACAAAGACATCAAAGTACAAATCGAAAGTTGCCAGGCAGTTACAATGGAAGTTTCAAAAAAGTCCGGTGAGGTCGGAGCTAAAGTAAACAAGCTTGCAGACAATGTCATCACTCTGCAAGGCCAGGTCAATGACCTGACACAGGCGCTATCCGAAATTAACATTGAAAAGAGGGTGAATGATGCTGCAGCGAACGTACGTTCCATGATAGGAAAAGAATTTGTAGAATGGGTCGAGACTAAGGAACAGTACATAGAAAACAAGGTTCAACACGACTTAAAAGATGCAGTTAAGTCAGCCACAGTTGAAGTTTTAGCTGCTCCAGGTAAATCAGGAGATACTATTCTCACTGAATCAGGAGAGATTCGTAGAGTTTTTCACCGCGATCTTCCCGAGTGGAAACGACACCTCACTGAGGAAATCGAGCAGTTGAAACAACAAGTCAATGATTTTCCTAATGACAATAGAAGTGGGCATTAACACTTGCTTTCTTCAGAACATGAATACAATGATAATCCCGTGTCTCGTGTAAAATACTCTCCACTTGTAAATGGTCACAGCAGTAAGAATCCGTTAGTACGCAACCAGAATGATCAAGTAACTCTTGTCGACCTCATGAAAGAAGAAAGCGTTCTCAAGAACGGCGTATTCCAGCCTTTTCTGCCAGAGAAAAGCAACATCCACCCAATGGTTTTTCTGAAGTCATTTAATGGTGTTTTTCCTGAGAGCTGAGATGACAAGCAACGTATGCGCTTTATAGAAGGTTACATTCAAGGAGAGGGTTCTGTCTGGGGAACATAAGTAATTGACTGATATAATAATTACGCTGACTTAGAAAAGCAATTTATGAACAAATTCTGGAGTTCAGGTATACAACAACTCCTTAGAAAGGAAGTATATAATGCTGAACCGTTTAACACGAGAAGTGCTGATCTCCGTAGGTACTTCGAGAAATACCGGCGAAAAATACAATATTGGGACACGCCCTTTCCACGAAGGACGTAATTATGATTCTTAAGTCAAAGCTACCGGTATCAATCAGTGATGACGACACGGAGGCTTTTCTGTCAGTACTTGACAACCTTGACATGATTCAAGAAGACGTGCGTGCTAGTGTTCGGAGTAATTGTAATCTTGACCTGCACACTACACAGCCGCACGGTGTAGGCGCAGACTCATGTATGTCATACCAACCCAACAACAGTAAAGGACACGACGTTCCGTGTGATAATAACAACTACTATCGCCGTTATGGGAAGCAGAAACATAAATTCCAAGATCAAAACAGGTACCACCCCATATACCTGTCAACACAACAGCAATACGGTAATTCACCAGTTAATTACAATGATCGCTATCACTACAATAACGATCGCCAAAATAATAATAATTTCAGTGGAAAAGGACGTTGGATTAACACCAACAGTCAACAGCAGTATGGTAACCAGCCTAGATTTCAGCACTGTTCTCAAGAGAGAAATGTTCCAGATCCTTCCAAGCAATACAAACAACGGTATGCTCCAAACTTTAAGAATAGTCCTCCACCGTTTACTAACAATCAAGTTCAAAATCATGAACCTCAAAATTCTCGCATCTATTATGCCCGAGAAAACCAGCCAACACACAGCGTCTCGGCTGCAATTCCGGCAAATAGCCCGCAACTTAGGTGGAATACGGAAGCAAACTTCGTACCGAGCGTACCGCCCAGTACTTCAAAGGTAATTGTGAGCGAAATTCAACCTAATGAACATGCGGAAAACTAAAAGCACACTTCGACCGGTTTCTCACCTTCGGAACTAATCTCTAGGCAAAAGTAAAGCAATGAATGGACTGATCCTATACCCAAGATACAAGGTCCAGGAGTCAACCTAGATAATAAGTTAAGACAGCCCTGATCTCTCTCACAACTCATGCCAATTTAAGAAAAAAGGCATTTGACAGGCATATCAATAAAATTCTGTCGTATCGCTTGAACGAACGTGTTCTTCTGAGGACACACTTCAAACCATCTATCATCTTACGTAAAAATCGTAAGTGGCAAAACGTTTACGAAGAACCGTTTGTTATACTCAGGAAGCCACATATTGGTTGTTATGTATTGGGAGACCCAGTTAGTGGACTAATAAAAGGACTTTACCACCATGTAGACCTAAAGAAGTACCATGACAAAAACATTAAAAAAATATCATTTATTATGTTAAGCTGCAACTTGAAACAAGAGTGTGATCTGTTTAGAAAGTATGTGAGTCAACAGCATGTACACGTATTCTGCAGGTGACGCAATCATTTGAGTGAGGTAGACACAAATTAATGATGGAGCTGGAAGGATATTAAGTGACTGAAGAAGGTACTCTACGTATTTGGAAAATAAGATTTGCCTTAGTTTTAAGGTATTTTTAAGTTTCTTGAGCAATGGAGGGCTGCAGTCGTTGAATTGAGTAAGGAATGTGCCAAAATGCCACCTGCTGCTTTAGTTTTAAGTTATGGCAAATCTCCTTTTTTGCCAAGTACTAAAGGTTTTCTTTAAATCCCTCATTCAGACCAGAATGTCCGTATATGTGAAGTAATAACCTAAGTTAAGCTTTCTAAGGATTGATATTTTAAGTCGCTAGAATCATGTACGATCCAAAACTGATAAATTGTAATCTGTAGATTACACCGATTATAAGCAGCAACATATAGTTACTGTACAAAGAAATGAATAATGGTACTCGCAACTGGAGAGCAACTTTAATTTATTTATTACTATGAGTCAACCAGTCAAGAAATATGCATTTATACTGATAATTAGGTCCTGTATTGGAGAAACTTAGAGAAACTATTCTTATGTCACGAGTATTATACAGAAACCTTCGATATTAACATACCTAGTTGAGGACTGAGATAATCTGCTTATATTCTTCTGCTATGTCCGCATGCCGTGATTTTGAGATATATTTGAAGATGCTTTGGAAGCGGATTTGTGCGACATTTTAATACTGAAGTCAAGCTATGCCACGTGGATGACACTAAAAACGGTGGAGCCGAAGAATGAATTTGCTCAACTGATTATTTCAGCTATTATCTATCTTCGTATCTTTCATTTCCTTGCACTATCCTATTGTAGTTTTCTTCTTTAGCATTCTTACCTTTCTACCCTACCCGGCAGGGGAAGAAATTTGGAAATTGGTTCAAGAGACTTGACGTGTGTATATTATGTGTATTGACGATAGTGGCTCGTTGGTTAATGCGTATCTGCAGTTACTTATCGAAACGTGATGTAAATCTGATTTGCTATGAGCAAAAGCATCCCAGAAAATATGAATAATTTTCCCGATTTCTGTTAGATGAAGTTTTGGACTTGAACTGTTCAGCACGCCAAAGTGGGTATATTTTACTGATTATTGATTGAAAAAAAAGAAACAAAAAAAGGCTGTTATAGAACAATAAGAAAAGGAAAAGTATCAGATTTAAGATACATATAAAAGCTAACATGCTTCAGAAGCACCATTCAGAATAGGAAACACGTTTTTCGTTAGGTCTTGGACAATAATAAAAAAAACTATGTATATTTTGTATATGATCCTTTCATGATAAGTAATTTTAGCATTACCTGTACTACTTCTTAGTATAAAGACACCTAAATGGACACGTATGGATTGCTCCGTGTGACTCAGTGAGCAAATGATGGACACGTGCGTAAAATCGTAATTTGACACATGTATGGACACGAAAAAAAGTAATAAACTTATGGACACGAGTGCTGTTCCGCGTGTGAAGCAGCATTACAATTATTCTCACGTTGCAACGACGATACATTGACTATCAGTCAAAGGTTAGACAAACTATTGTACTCACTGCAATAGGTGACAGTAGTCATTTTCATCGATGACTGTTCTTCGTCGCTGGTGCAGTCAATTTACCGTCCAGGTTGACCATGTCGCCTTGACGGGCTGCTCCAGTACTTTTTTTTTAAAAAGCCTTGGTAGCCACTAAACAATCTGCCTCGTGCAGAACGCGGACTGCCAACGCTGTTGAACGGCCAGTTCGTTACCACGTGACTGTGAAGCACTGTGGCAACATTCAACGACTGCTCGCCGGCCCGTACTCAACAATAAGCATTCCTCTCCATAATGGGCGCGAGCGTGCTCCAGATTTGAGATGAAAATGGACATAAAAATAATAAACTATGCACAATTTTACTATATTTACATTAAAAGGACACTAATGATGACTTTTCCTTAACTATGAAAATTGCTACGGCAATATTGCTAAATACATTGCTTAAGAAAGATCTGTACAAGACGAAACGTGTTTTGCTAATATTTGCTAACGAAAGAATATAAAACCTAGACACAAAATATGAAAAATATGTATTGTATATGTACATAGCATATGTAGTAATTTTTATTGTCTTAAATTCTCACTCTATATTCCCTTAGATTAAGACGCTGGTTAATGAGCAAGTCCTAGTACATATTTTTTTCTGTATTTTCATGTGCTGAGACATGTATTGGAATGAGATTAAGACAGCCACCAAACCGACTCATTCGTCATTGAACCCCTCATCAACTTTCCTGATTCCCGACATGACCCGATGAATCGTCGAGTCAAGAAATATCACTTCCCACTTCACATAGTGAAATTCCCAGTGTTTTCCACCAGAATGTGAAAAGGTGATCCCCAGTTTTAGTGCAGTGAAAAGTGAAAGGTGATGAAAGAATTCCCCTATGAAAATCACCCGAGTTCATGGGAAATATTCCCAACTACAAAGTGAGGAGTGACGTCGCTACGAGAAAGACTGATAAAAGTTTTTTGTTCTGTTCAAAATTGGTGGAAATGCACCAATACTGAAATCGAATTTTTTCCTGCTTGTCAGTATTTATGTATATACACTCTTGGAAATGGAAAAAAGAACACATTGACGCCGGTGTGTCAGACCCACCATACTTGCTCCGGACACTGCGAGAGGGCTGTACAAGCAATGATCACACGCACAGCACAGCGGACACACCAGGAACCGCGGTGTTGGCCGTCGAATGGCGCTAGCTGCGCAGCATTTGTGCACCGCCGCCGTCAGTGTCAGCCAGTTTGCCGTGGCATACGGAGCTCCATCGCAGTCTTTAACACTGGTAGCATGCCGCGACAGCGTGGACGTGAACCATATGTGCAGTTGGCGGACTTTGAGCGAGGGCGTATAGTGGGCATGCGGGAGGCCGGGTGGACGTACCGCCGAATTGCTCAACACGTGGGGCGTGAGGTCTCCACAGTACATCGATTTTGACGCCAGTGATCGGCGGAAGGTGCACGTGCCCGTCGACGTGGGACCGGACCGCAGCGACGCACGGATGCACGCCAAGACCGTAGGATCCTACGCAGTGCCGTAGGGGACCGCACCGCCACTTCCCAGCAAATTAGGGACACTGTTGCTCCTGGGGTATCGGCGAGGACCATTCGCAACCGTCTCCATGAAGCTGGGCTACGGTCCCGCACACCGTTAGGCCGTCTTCCGCTCACGCCCCAACATCGTGCAGCCCGCCTCCAGTGGTGTCGCGACAGGCGTGAATGGAGGGACGAATGGAGACGTGTCGTCTTCAGCGATGAGAGTCGCTTCTGCCTTGGTGCCAATGATGGTCGTATGCGTGTTTGGCGCCGTGCAGGTGAGCGCCACAATCAGGACTGCATATGACCGAGGCACACAGGGCCAACACCCAGCATCATGGTGTGGGGAGCGATCTCCTACACTGGCCGTACACCTCGGGTGATCGTCGAGGGGACACTGAATAGTGCACGGTACATCCAAACCGTCATCGAACCCATCGTTCTACCATTCCTAGACCGGCAAGGGAACTTGCTGTTCCAACAGGACAATGCACGGGATACATCCCGTGCCACCCAACGTGCTCTAGAAGGTGTAAGTCAACTACCCTGGCCAGCAAGATCTCCAGATCTGTCCCGCATTGAGCATGTTTGGGACTGGATGAAGCGTCGTCCCACGCGAAGTCCAGCACGAACGCTGGGCCAACTGAGGCGCCATGTGGAAATGGCATGGCAAGCCGTTCCACAGGACTACATCCAGCATCTCTACGATCGTCTCCATGGGAGAATAGCAGCCTGCATTGCCGCGAAAGGTGGATATACACTGTACTAGTGCCGACATTGTGCATGCTCTGTTGCCTGTGTCTGTGTGCCTGTGGTTCTGTCAGTGTGATCATGTGATGTATCTGACCCCAGGAATGTGTCAATAAAGTTTCCCCTTCCTGGGACAATGAATTCACGGTGTTCTTATTTTAATTTCCAGGAGTGTATATGTATCTGTATGTGTATTTGATTTGTACTTGTATCTATGTTAGTATTTCAATGTTTCTATTGATTGAATGAGAGTAATTCTTGAGAACACGCAAAAAGAGGAACCTATGTTAAATCCTTGAACACTTATGATGGCATCATGCCACAACCAAGTTTGTTAATAATCAAGCAACTGTGAGTAGCTTTGACGACTTAGAGTGAAACGTATATAATTCTATGTGCCTTATGTTATGTTTGTTTTGCTCCCTACAAGGAAAGATCCTTAAATACTTCATTCACTAAGTACGTGAATCCAATAATATTACGACTGCGCGTGAGTCGTAACAATCTTTCAGAACCATTACTCCTCACGCGGCAAGCGATGTAATATTATTGGGATTTCCGTAGTATGAAAGCTGTGAGTACCCTTGGAAAGGCATCCGCCTATCTGTATATTAAATGATCAACCTATGAGATGAGACCTATTCTTTGAAAGACATTTATTTTATATAATTTATGTAACCGTAAAGATGCGCATCTAGCGCGGACGCTAATACATCGATTGCGCAGTCAAAGAAACATTTTAACAGAAGCTGAACTGACGTTCCGCTTCGATCTAAAGAAAAGACGACAGTAAAAAAAAAAAATTGGTAGATCTTCAGATTTTAATGTACTACTTCTGCTTGTAATGTGAAAACGAAAAGAAGGTCGACTTTAAGCTAGAAAAGTGAGCGGTATTGCCAGCATGCAGACCACTTTATTTATTAATAAAATTCAAGTAATTTATGTTCGAAACTGTAAATCGGCAAGTTATTGTTATGAAGGTGTTGCACAGTGGAAGAATTATCTTTAACGAAGCAGGAAAGTAATGACTGTAATTTGTGACAGAAACGTAACCAAGGAGACAGCACAGGGCAGGCTGAAATCTGATCGCACCATACAGTTAGAAAAGTACTTATGTAAGTTATATTGCTTATAAATAAGCCCTAATTTGCTAGTGAGAATTGTTTGAATATATTTAGTGTTTACCAGATTCCTTATTCTGTTCTTTTCCTTTATACTTTTTAATCTCCATGCCATACTACTTTTATAAATGTCAAACAGCCTTTACTGCAGCAGAGAATACTGCGGCATCCTGGTCGTGTACAGAAGGCCGTCTCCTTGTCTTCTATGCAACTCATAGCTGCCCCATTTATTAATGATTTCATTTGCAAATTGCATTTTTTTACTGTTCACTGTTAAAGGTCCCTTACGTAATTATAAAATTCATACTGATTACGTAAAGAAATCCGGGTTGTTCTTTTCCAAATAATAGAAGTCTTTGCGTAATCAAAAAACTAGCCTCCTTCTGACAACGATCAGGAGGCGACTAGAAGACGGACGTCTTCGACCGCTTTCGTGTGTTCTGTGGCACAGCTGTGCCAAACTGGGAACACGACATTCTAGTATGAAACACAGATTTAAATTAAAAGAACTGAAATATATTCAACCTAATAATTTTTTATTATAGTAGACGCAATGACAGCTTCACCCATTGTTAAAATCTTTCGCAAAATGAAAATATTCGTACATGAGATAATTAAAAACAACTTTTCATCGTTCGTGGCCACTGTAATTGAACGATTGTGTTAAAACAAAGGTGTTATGCCGTTACAGCTGTAAGGTGTCAGGCAAATCCAACACCTTCCATGGAAACCCTGACATGATAAGCAAATCCAGTAGTATGTCACATAGCTACGAATAAATCGTTGTATTAAACTAACCAAAGTAATACGAGTAACGAGTGAGCAAATGGAATACCACAGACTAACATAAGAATGCCTAAATGCATGTCATACCTTCGCACTATGAGAGAAACGCAGTTCCGAGGGGAGAAACAAGAACAGAAGCACTGTGTTAAGCTAGAAGCCCCTACGATAGGGGACGGACACCCACGTCGCCGACAGGACCGCCCCCCCCCCCCCCCCAGCCCATGTTAAAAGGTAGAGCCCTCCAGAAGAACAGTATAGATCTTACGACAACACTAAAAGGGCCATACCAGCCGCAAGTTTTAGCGTGAGACTTTTTCCCATCTCTGTTATGTTGCAAACTTTAAAAACATTGCCCCACCACGAAAAGTATAACGTCTGTCATTGGATAGACAGAATTTTTGTAGGCGGAGCTTAAGGTTAACATTGAGACCCTGATTGATCAGATGAAAGCACAGCCAGATAGTTTTTGTTTAAAGCAACTTTGGTAAATGATAGTGATGAGAAGTTAGTTAGTTCCGAGTCGGCGAGGTGAGTGGAGCGAGAACGTACCGCACGACCACAAGATGCGGGCAGGATTTACTTATGTCAGACTCTACAGAGCCAAATTACTTTAATTGCAGTTTCAAATTAAAGAACACTACCCATTTGGTGGTGTTTCGGTAGCGTTATCGCTTCCAGCGCACGAAGACCTGGGTTCGATTCCCGGCGGGGTTAGGGATTTTTCCTGGCTCGAGATGACTGGGTGTTGTTGTGCCGTCTTCATCATCACCATTCATCCCCATTACGGTCGGAGGAAGGCAATGGCAAACCACCTCCGCTAGGACCTTGCCTGGTACGGCGGTGCAGGTCTCCGGCATCGTACCCTACGCTCCTTGGAGTATGGGACCTCATCATCACCCATTTGATAGGCAAGGCTGACAGAAACAACGTGAACTTACACCTGCACCATACTGCTATGATCTGAAGAGAAGTGAGTCTCTCAAGTCGCTGCTTCCTCTCACCAAGTCGCCTGCAGACACACTGGAATCAATCTGACCACCACAAACACAAGTGAGACTCACAGCTGAACACCGTGGAATGGCACTTAATGTCCCATTTGATTGTGGCTCTACATTATGCAAGTTTCTGTTGTTTATGGTTTGGCGTTAGTGGTGAACAACGCCTGGCATCTGGAGATCTTAACCCGGCTAGCATCAATAATTTCCCAACGATTCGTGACGACAATGTACTTGTCACCGCCGCTCGGATTTAGTTGTCATCAGAGCCAGTCAACCAGTCCTACGATATCGCCCTGATAGAGAGACCCAGGCTTAATCATCTTGCCGTTCTGTAGTCCAGAATCCACTTCGTCAGCACTCGTTATGCAGCCATTAAATTGCAGCAGCTGCTTGTGTGATCTATCAGTATGATGCTCCCTTGCCCCTCACGTCAATGATTATACATTCCTCAAGATGCGAAAGCTGACAGAAAGCTGCACGTGCACGACCTCTGAGCATGCTGCGTTGCAGTATCCCTCTGAAACGTTCCATTAGTATGCGAATGCATGGTTTCACAGCGACGTACACTGATAAAATATTCTTGGGTTTCCAGTTGCGTCAAATGGTTTAAAGTGCGAAAGCTTTCGGCCAAACACTCTGGGACGATGTAAACGGTGAATGTCAAATAGCGTTGTAAACCTACCGTAGTCTACTGTAGACTACCATAAGTAGGCGTGGACTACAGTAGATTTCCTGGTAGCTTTGGTCAGTTAAGGTCGTACCTGAATTACGAGTACATTGGGTGTAATACCTATCGGGCGTTACCTCGTAACGATCGCTTTATTTATGTATGCAATCTCTATCTTACGAGATTCCCTTAAACCCGGAAGCGGGGAACCTTCTTGAAACAGAGTGAGAATGCATAAAGGTAGCATATGGAACGTTTTTGTTCTTCTTAGTTATCCTCCTGTCGGTTACTTAAGAATAAACACTATTTATACCAAAACTGTAACTGTCAATGTTTCATTCAGTATTTATTCCAAAATTGTTGTTTTGTAACGTGAAACAGAGGGATGTTGTACTAAAAATAAAGAAAACAATATGGATTCGTCATGTAGCACTAGAAAATGAAATTTTCTCAACAAAAAGGTAACATAAAAAATTCTGAAACCAAAAATATGTCAAACATCACTTCAACAATTCGTTGAACTATACAAAACACGTTTCTACTATTCATAAACAACTTTCGCATTTATAAGTAATAACAGGAAAGTCTTGCCTTCAACTATACTGAAGAATGTTCTATTGAATTCAAAATAACAATAACAGCGATATATATGTATATATTTGTGCATGTAAACTGTACTTCTATCATACGTAAATGCTTCGGTCACATAAAAGCACAGAAGTTAAGCGATCAACTAATTTTCATAACTTATAAAGTACAATTTATATTCTGCAAGGCTATAAACTACGAAACGGTTTGACAATGAATAATGCACGATTTTAATTATGTGAAAAACAAAAAAGCTAAGAGTAGTCGTTGGCTCACATTTTTCCTCTTACACCTTCATCTGTGCTTCTTTCCCTACCAATTCTACCAATACTACCAGTAAACCTACCATTTACAGCGTCATTTATGCAGTACACCAAAACTACAGAACCGTAGTTTGATGGAGCTCAAACCTACTGCCAAATAATTACTGTTGCCGTTCTTACGTAGCCACGCTGCTTTCAGTGACGTCACTGGTGATCGCTGCAGTGGCATATATAGTGATGTTTCGTTGCGTGGCTCCCGTGCCTTCCGAGGGCCTGTTTCCAAGCTGTACTTAATTGCAAGTTGCCGTATTTATTGAGGGTGTTGTCACAAATTTTTTATTCGGTCACATCTTTTATGACGCTACCCCAGAAACTATTAGTCCATGTAATAACAGATATCTTGTCGAGTATAATATTGTGTCCCCTTTCTTGGGCATTTTCTGGTGCTGCTGGTTTGTCATAATACCAAAGGTGAATACATCTCTACACGGCGCCGTTGGATAATACGCAGAGTCTGGCCGATATATTGTCCATAACCACACGGTATTTTATATACTCCTTGCCTTCTAGGAGCTACATAGCCTTTCAAAGGCCTCATGAGTTGTTGAATATTTGTTCTGAGCCCTGAAGACCGAATCGATTTTATGCCTCTTTACGAGCTGGCTAATCTTTCCGGTAATTGAACCACAGAAGGCCAAAAACGCAAGCTTGATGTTGTTCTCCTTGGAGGCTTACTGCCTACGTTTCTCCAGGAAGACTTGCGAAATCCGACGGTTGTTGTAGCCATTTTTCTTGAATACTTTCCGTAAGAGGCTCAGTTCCTTCGCCAGGTTTCCATAGTCTGAGACGGCTTTCGCTAGATGTGTCAAGGTCTTCAGAACAGTTCTGCAATGGGCGGTGATAACTGGTAGTGCGGAGATATTGGTCCACATGGGGGGTTTCTGGTAAACCCTGTGGTTGAGGCACCATTTGCTTTACGGTGGACGAGGACGTCAAGGAACGACATGGCACCACCCGTCCCTACCTTTATCACTTTATTGGAAAGTCGGTGTTCTCTTGGATGTTGTTAACATGGTCCAAAAATTCTCCCATCTTTTCACGTCCATGAGAACAGAAAACGAATGAGTCGTCGATATAACTATAAAAGCAACTACGCTTTGCAGGAGACGTGTCTAGGGCGAGGTACTCAGAGTATTCGATAAAAAGGTTGACTAATGGGCTTCCCATTGCAACGCCGTTCTTATGGTTAAAACATTCTCTACCATGCAAAAAATACGATGCCATCAGAGTGTGCTTAAATAAACCCATAACAGAGCTGTCAAATATGTGGGAGAGCAAATCTACAAAACCTTTGATACCCGTGAATTTCGACACCACTTCACAGCTGAACGCCACATCTCCTTCAAGATAGCGGCCAGTGGCTAAACACAACCTGGAACCAACACCACCTATATCACGAGGCATTAAAACTGGCTGCCAATAGGCTAGTGACGTCATCAACTTCAAGTATACCGCCAGTGCCACCTACCGGTAGCAGCGCGACCTAGATGCCTGTAGAAATGCTATGTGTAGGGATGTAAACAACTGTTTCGGAGCTGTAGTGTTAGTGAGTTGAATTCACTTGTGAAATAGTTTGATTTTCTGCTCTTTGAAGTGTATACTGCCTGTAGCAGTTCAGAAGTGATCATCGCCATCGTGAATAAGTGTTGTGTTCCTGGATATGACGTTAATTAAGACGAGACGAAGAAGGTTCACATTTTTAAATTTCCACCCGATGAGAATACACGAAGGAAATGGTTATCTGCGATCATAAGAGAGAATTTCGTTCCTAGCAAAGCAGTCTGTGGTGAGTACCTTTCATTTTAAGTCGTACTTATCGGCGAAAGCCCGCAGATCTTGGTCTCGCGGTAGCGTTCTCGCTTCCCGAGCTCGAGGTCCCGGGATCGATTCCAGCGGGGTCAGGGATATTCCCCTGCCTCGAGATGACCGGGTGTTGTTGTGTTGTTCTCATCATCATCATCATTCATCCCCGTTACGGTCGGAGGAAGACAATGGCAAACCAACTGAGCTAGGACCTTGCCTGGTACGGCTGTGCGGGTCTCCTGCACTGTCCCCTACAGTCTGTCAAGGAGTATGTGAACTTATCATCATATCGACGAAAGTATGTGGCAGTTTGAGTTTGAGTATCAGTACAAGTTTCAGTGACATACGTGCAGTATATTATTTTTCACGTCGTGGGTCTGCCATTTGCACTTCTGCGAAGACGATATATTGTGGGAAACACAAGCAGTAGACTGGAATACTGGGGCTACGTTAACCGCACCACTAAGCACGCCACAACTCCGGCAAAAGGCAGACCCAAGCAAATTTCCTAACTGCTCTTCATATATTTCGGAAGCGATGCTAAAATCCAGAGAATCTCCTTCTGAAAATAGGAGAAAAGGGAAGCTGCTGCACTTACAGGGTCCATAGAGAACAGTATTAAATCTCTAGAAGAATATAATGGGAAGTAGTCCTTCAATTCATTTCAAGAACTGATAAAGAAACTTGACTCTGTTACTTGTAGTGAAAAGAGGTCAAATGGAGTGAAAGATTCATATATAATTTTTTTTCATGTAGACATCATATTTTGTACATAATTATTAATCAGAAACTCAGTGTAAGTATTTATGTTAATGGTTGTGAAATTACTTCCGAGAAAGTTCCAAACCTGTAAGTAATATTCATGATGTAGACAATATTATAATATTTGTTGAAAGTTTGGTGAGCAAAAAGTAAGAAAAACATCTTCAAGACATCGTTGTTAAGTTGTTAGATAACTTAGAATGTGAGGGAAAACTAAACCTGCTGTTCAATTCTTAAGAAGCCAGTTTCAGTGAAACTTTTCGCTTCCTGAGAGATATAGGTTTCCTCCCCATGTTTTAGTATTTGTTTCTTATTCTTTTTTATTTCAAGCCACGCTTACAGATTCATATGGAGCACTGGAAATATCATCCTGCCTCATGCTAATACTATTAGAAACATCCTATACTATTAGAAACACCCTATACTGTCACAAACATCTGTGCAAATGTTAATGTTGATCCTAACAGTCCAAACTTTCTAGTTTACATTAGGGAGAAAGTACCAATCCTGAATCATCATAATTATTTTGCGACATTCATGTTAGATGAAATACACATTAAACCAGCCATGGACTACAAAGGAGGGAATTTAGTTGATGTGCCACGTGATACCACTACTCTTGCAACAACTGCTCATGTGTTTACGGTGCAAGGTGTAATTTCATCATTTAAAGATGTTTTCCACAGCTTACCTGTAAATAAAACGACCGCTGATTGCTTGTTCAATGTTGATTGGTTTGGAAGACTTAGGTTTAAAGGTTATTTGTATTTGTTCTGACAATAATTCAATTAATAGAAAAGCTATTAGTAATTTCGCAAATCCACCACAACTTAGTGTTGCTTAGCCACACCCTTCAGATAATTCCAGACCCTTGTTTTATGTTACAGACCTCAGTACATATTGGTACATGTGTCAGAAATTTATAGGTTAATTTGAAAGATGAACTTCTGACATTTTGCTTCCCCAGCTTTGAAAACAAGTCTGAGAATGCGAGCTTCATTTTCTGCAATTTGGTCCATATCTGACACTGAAACTAACAGATTATTGACATTTGGGTTTGGTTTAAGTATGAAAGCTCTGCGGCCCTCTTCATTAGAAAAACAAAATGTAAAGCTTGTTTGTCAAATTTTCAGTGACAACATCAAGTGTAGTTTACTGGAAGTTGGGTCCTACAAATAACATTAAAAATTATGAAGGAACTGCTGAATTTATTATGATAATAAGCACATGGAGGAAAATTGTGAATGTTAAGTCCCCTTTGAATAGCCTTAGATTTGGAGAGGAAATGTAAAAGTCTCTAACAAGCCACAAGAATGATGAGAGATGTAAATTTCTAGAAAATTTTCTAAGTTGACTAGACAACTGGAGCTCCATGAATTTTTCAAGTGGTAAGCTCAGTAAGGAAACATACTCTGCACTCAAGCATACAACAAATGCATTATTAGAACTGAGAACATATGGTTTGTCAGAACTTAAAATGTCACACTTGATCTCTGGAAAATATCAGACTGATGCCTTGGAAGCCAGGTTTAGATTGTATCGACAGCTGTCTAGATCCTAGTACCATGTGTCAATGAGGCAACTATTTGAGGCTGAGAAATTGCTTAGATTATCAACTTTGTTACAGTTTTCTTTACAAGGTGGCTCATCTAAGAAAATTGTAATTAGATCTCTACAAAGCTATGAACAGTCTCTATGGCTTGATGTTGCCTGTGACATCTCAGCATCAGGTATTTGTAAATTAACTGTTAGTCAGTGTCATTTGGAACTTATCGGTCCAAAATTACAAGTACTTACACTGTAGCTGGGTACTATTGCTACAGCACAATAAAGAAGTTAAAGTGCGGTAACTGTTCTCAGTTTCTAATAATAAATAAGCAGCTGGCATGTGGCGCTGAGCACAAATTAATTAAAGATCTTGATAGAAGTGGCTTGCGATATCCACAGAAAATGCCGTTTCTGATAGTAATGTATTCTTTTTGTTTCATGCAAAAACTATTATGATATGAACACTGTGATTGCTTTCTCAGGCTTCAAAACCAATGGCAAATGGCATATAAATTAATTCTTGATTGTTTGTGGCCAATTATGATTTTGCAGTAGATGTCTGTGACAATCAGTCAGCACACAAATTGTGTAAATCTGTTGTTTGGACAGGTGTTAATATTTTGCTTAACAGCTATTGTAAAATGGAAAATGACAAAGTGCATAGGTCATTAAACAGAATGAAACTGAAAACTGTGGTGGTAGGACATATTGTAAGCAAAGATACCAAAAAGAATTGTACATAATTTTCATTAGTAGTTGCCCACTTTTATTAACTTCACTAAGCAAGTTTTTGGTACAAGCTATGGTACATGTAAGCTCTCCCTACACACATTTATATCTTCAGCTCTGATACTACAAAACTTTCACCATTTTCAATGCAGACAGAATATATTTTGTGTCTAGTATGTTACTGTAATGAATATTACTTAGTGGAGTGTAGGATGGTGAGTGAGCTGTTAGGTGTTAAGAGGATGCTTCAAATGGCTCTGAGCACTATGTGACTTAATTTCTGAGGTCATCAGTCGCCTAGAACTTAGAACTATTAAACCTAACTAACCTAAGGACATTACACACATCCATGCCCGAGGCAGGATTCGAACCTGCGACCGTAGTGGTCGCTCAGCTCCAGACTGTAGCCCTATAACCGCACGGCCACTCCGGCCCACTGTTAAGAGGAACGACTTATAAGTTTATCTAGTCATAACTGTTTGTCATATTCCTCCTATTACATATTCTCAATGTGTTTTAAAAATATTGTTGGCACTTGTTATTCTCATACCTGTGACTTATGTCTCTGATGCAAGATCTTATCATTTTAGATATTAGGGTGGGTGCAGGATGGTCTGAATGTGCAGTTAGGTAGTAAGAGAAGGGGGAGATAAGTGTTGTTAGTCATAATTGCTTCCTTTGTTCCTCCTATCGTTTGTATTGTGTTTTGAAAATATTTGGTTCTTGATATCCAACATGTCTTTTAAGAGTTTTCTAATTTCTATTGTTCTTTGAGTGCTGCTTTCCTTAAGAATGGGGTGTGCTATTGCTGACACTTTTTATCTAATTCATTTGACTCTTATCCTTGATGTAAGGTCATGTGGTTTCAGATAGTATGCAAATGTCAAATAGTGTGGGATGGTGTCAGTGAGTTGTTAGGTGGTAAGAGGAGTGGCAGATAAGTGCATGTAATCATAATTGCTTGCCTTGCTCCCCCTATTGTTTTCACTGTGGAATATTTGGTTTCTGATATCCACCAGGTTATTTACGAAAAGTCTATTTACATTATTTTTACTTGTGTTTCGCTTTCTGAATGGATGCGGTGTGTACTTTTGCTGACACTTGTTATTCACATACCTCTGATGTGAAGTGTTACATTTTCAGTTAGTTAGTTTCATGTTCCATGGATCATTTTGTATGACAAATCACAGTGATTTGGGATGAGTCATTTTAAATTCATATTACAAATTAATTTCTTCATATGGCTACACACTGAAGATTTTTAAGTGTATTTTACCACGCAAATGTCAAATGAGCTGCTCCACATTTGTGACCTGAGATGTCGCCTGATTTTCTGTGAAATACTGTGTTGGCCATATGCACCACTTTTCATTTTGATATTTGAAGTAGCAAATTCCTGGATTCCTAATTTTTAATATGTAGTTTTTTTAGTTCTGGTGCGTTTTTTGTGCTGCATTGTGTGTTTTCTGAATGTGTTACTTACTGTGTTTACTTATCCTAATATTTAGATAGTTTTTTCTGCTATATAGCATACATCATTAATTAAAAAATAAAACTGTTTCATCCCTCCAACAATCTGGTTGTAGTTTTCCACTGAAAGCAGCAAACTCTTGTTTCACATTCAAGGCGCAATTATAGCAACATTACTGTCTCTAAGATGGCTCTCATTCATGTTGTTTATTATCTGCAGAGCATTCTTTGCCACACTGCCATTTTGTGTGAAGTATTTTCATGTCTCTGACCTTCTGCTATGTTGATGCTGCTTTGACAGTTAATTGTGGTTGGATGAGGGGTGTCATGTTCATACTCCCTTTACATGGCATGAATTTGGATCATCTTGTTTTTCTTCCTCTATTTGTGTAAAAGTTATTTTTGTGTAGAAATCTGTTAGTGGGATGTGATTTCCCATTTGAAAACATAGATCTATTATCTACTCTACATATTGTGCTGTGCCCATTAGCATAATAATTGAGAACCACTCTGTTAATTTTGAAGATGTCTTGTAGAAGCAACTTTGCTCTCTAGAAATGCAATGTGATATAGTTTGAGTAATTACTACCATCTGACCTTACTTAACTATTAATAACCTGTGGCATCAGCCACAATGTCTGTGGACAAACACAGCAAATGAAAATAAGGTTACATTCATGAGGACTGCTTCTTTGTAACTCTGTGCAATGTTTCCATTAGTATAATGCAGAATGTATGCTTTCATTGTTAGAGTTATGCTGGGCTGTTTCATGTAATTCATAGATACTTCTGTATGTTTTGGTTGTGCTCGGAAGTTTAGTTAGAGTTATCAGTAACCTTTTTTCCCCTTTTATTGTTTACAATTTACTTCAAATCATATATTTGAAATATGTCAAAGAGGTATATTATTATTTGTTGAACATCGTTTAGATGTATAAGCTCTATATTCTGCAATTTTGTGAGTGCCAGTGTTACTAGAATAATACTGTGTCAGCGCAAATAAAAACTTTGGTACAACGGAAGGGGTCGCTGGAAAAAAATGGTAGCCATCAATTAAGGATTAAACTGATAACTTTATCAGTTGTTTCCCAATACACAACGTTCTGGGAGGTATTAGTTTCATGTGTACCGCCAGAAAGCATTGCCTACTCTGTTTATGTCCTTGTCTTCAAAATTAACGAACCATGTGACGTACAATAACTCAAAATATGGCGTTGTTAATTAGCACTTTCTTCTGTCGTATGCTTCAGTGTCGTATGTTATTATACACCTGACATTCCTTAGAAAAAAAAGAAAGTGTCAGTAATGTCATTTCTTTTTTTTTCTTTATTGTTATTTTCAAACCTGTTTACAGGCAGGCCTGAAGCAGCTTACTAAGTCGCTCGTTGGCCTCAGAGAAACACACAAATACAAATGAAGACAATGTGAGATAAAAATACGGTGGACATATAAACGGAGACAAACACTTTTTAAAATACATGGAGCCGTTCACGGGTGTAGAGTCCAAGATAAAAGTTGTTCAGACACCTGGACACATACATAGACGAAAATTGTCACACATGAACATAGGTGCACAAAACGAATAACACTGAAACACTTAAGCACAAACCACGGTACACAAAGAAACACGAGGCGTTGATCTCCAGTGCACGAACATTCACTAACCGTGTATGAGTCCGGGGACCTGCCAAGAGAGGAGGAGGGGGGTGGGGTGGAAGAGGGAGAGGGGAGAGCAGATGCCATGGGCAGGGGAGATAGGGGCGGGGGAAGTAGGGGGGAAGCCCGGGGGAAGACGGGTGTAGGAAAGGGATGGGGAAAAGGAAAGAGAAAGGAGGGAGGGTGCCTAAAGAAAAGACACAGGAAGTTGGGCAGGGAGGATCAAAGTTGATAGGAGGGGTAGATGGAGGGGAGGAGGACATCATCTTTGAGAGGGATCTGGCAGAAGTCACCTTGGGAGAGGGTAAGGAGGGTGGAGAGATGGAGACCGGGTGAGACGTGGGAATACAGGCGCGGCAGCGGGCGGGGGTGGGAGAGGATGGGCGAAACAAGCGGGTGAGGAGGATCGAGTTTGCGGGAGGTGTATAGGATCCGTATCCTTTCAAGGAAAAGGAGGAGGTGGGGGAATGGAATGAGATCATACAGGATCCGCGTGGGGGAGGGGAGACGGATGCGATAGGTGAGGTGGAGAGCACGGCTTTCAAGGATTTGAAGGGATTTATAAAAGGTAGATCACAATATAGTAGTGATGAAGAGTAGGCTGAAGTTCAAGACATTAGTGAGGCAGAATCAATACCCAAAGAAGTGGGATACGGAAGTGCTACGTTTGAAGTTCTCTAACGCTATAGATACAGAAATAAGGAATAGCGCAGTAGGCAGCACAGTTGAAGAGGAATGGACATCTCTAAAAAGGGCCATCACAGCAGTTGGGGAGGAAAACATAGGTACAAAGGCGGTAGCTGCAAAGAAACCATGGGTAACAGAAGAAATACTTCAGATGATTGATGAAAGGAGGAAGTACAAACATGTTCCAGGAAAATCAGGAATACAGAAATAGCGGCCACAAGGCAGAAAATACTGATGGTTGCACTTCACTAATACTAAATTCATTGATGAATATCAAATAGAGAAAGAGGCTCAATATTTCACCGTCTCGAAACACTTCACTCGTTGCCGCCAGACTCAGCGACCCTGGGAGCACAATCCGCCGACCAAAGGAGGGATCTCAGAATAGTAGAGGTCGCCTTAGTAGTTAACTCTTAACTCAACTCAAACGTCCAGGGCACGGTGTGCAACGAAGTCGTCGCTCTCGCAGCTACCCCTCCTCGACCCAGCAGTGGCAGCACGCCGCCGGCTTGCCTTCGCACTGAGCCGGCCGCGATGGTCTCGCGGTTCTAGGCGCTCAGTCCGGAACGAGCGACTGCTACGGTCGCAGGTTCGAATCCTGCCTCGGGCATGGATGTGTGTGATGTCCTTAGGTTAGTTAGGTTTAAGTAGTTCTAAGTTCTAGGGGACTGATGACCACAGATGTTAAGTCCCACAGTGCTCAGAGCCTTTGAACCTTCGCACTGAAAGGACCTGCTCGCTAATCTGCCCCAACCGAACTGATGTTCGTTAGCAACTGCCCACTCCACACAACGCGAACCGGAAATACTAGCGATCGCTCCAAAGACAGTACCACAGCACTCGTATCGATACGTGCTGCTGCTGCCACTCACGGGCAGGGAAGCCAGCAACTTATCAACGCTAGTAAATCGAATAAGAAACGAGATTTGATAACCGCAATGACAAACTGCCAAGCAATAAACGGCATGAACACGAGCCTCGCACGGCTCACGCATACTTAAGACACAATACTGACACATCGCGAGGAAAAAGGCATAGCACTCGAAGGAAGTTCTTTTGAATTAGGCGGCTGAGCCTAGCTACCCCTGTGGGTCTCCAAACAGACAGTCAGATATGATTTACTTATATAATCATTCCAACTACAGTTGTTCGAAAAGACTTTGTGTTACTATATTTTTTTGAACATGGTGACAAGTCTCACAGAATGCTGAGAATCTTAATGAGCATCCTTGAATATTTTAGGAGCTGTAATTGTATGATGGAATTCAGTTTCGGTAATAGATTACTTATTTTTATAGTTTTTACGTAGATATATTTTCATATCAACTGATTGTTCTTCTCCTTTTGTAAGAAACCGAGCAACAATCGCTACCTCGTTTCGGGTCGGCTTGTTACACATTCTGACCCTAGGCAAGGTCTGATGAGTGCTCTCGTTCCATTGTGAGACTCTATGAAGGCTGTGTTTAGCTTGCCTTAAACGGGGCTCTCGTTTGAGCATACAATGGGGCCCTCTTCTTTAAAGCGTTATCAGGCAACGATACTGGAGAAAAAGCTATATCTGCCATCTCATCCATTTTCTTCCGATTTTGTGTAGTTCCATCAGTGTTGGAGCTCTTCACACTAAAAGGTAGATTCCTATGAATACATAATCGGAGCAGACTGATGAATTCCATTATTTTACAGGATTTCGTTCCATATTTTATCGACGATTGATTTTGATTTTCACGAAGTTAAGGAAACGAGATACCTGTGAACCAGATTTTGGTGATGGTCCTTATCTTCCTTTTCTCTCACTCAGTGGTCCTGTGTTCAGAAAATTATAAAACTGAGAATATCTTCTATATCCGTGTTTAATCTATTTTTTCCTCAGTAAAATTTAACCTCTGTGTACTGGCTTATGCCACTATCTAAACAACTGATGTGAAACTAAGTGCTTTCTGCACATTTATAAGTTTGTTTTAGAGCAATGGAAACTTGATAATATCGTCAGTTTGAGAGAGAAAGGAGTTTAAGATGGGCAGAGACTAGAAAACCGGAAGTGTGACAGGTAAAACCTCTCCAAAAGCTAAATGTCAAGAAAGCAGGGAAAAGAATAACGGCCACTGAGTGTGAAACGTGGTGGGGAACGGTCTGAAAATATCGCATTTCGAAAGAATGAACTATAAATAAAATAAAGTAAACCCTAGAGATACTAAAAGGTATTAGATAGATTATATAATGGTAAGACAGAGATTTATGAACCAGGTTTTAAATTGTAAGACATTTCCAGAGGCAGATGTGGACTCTGACCACAATCTATTGGTTATGACCTGTAGATTAAAACTGAAGAAACTGCAAAAAGGTGGGAACTTAAGGAGATGAGACCTGGATAATCTGAGTAAACCAGAGGTTGTACAGAGTTTCAGGGAGAGCATAAGGGAACAATTGACAGGAATGGGGGAAAGAAATGCAGTAGAAGAAGAATGATTAGCTTTGAAGGATGAAGTAGTGAAGGCAGCAGAGGATCAAGTAGGTAAAAAGACGAGGGCTATTAGAAATCCTTGGGTAACAGAAGAAATTTGAATTTAATTGATGAAAGGAGAAAATATAAAAATGCAGTAAACGAAGCAGGCAAAAAGGAATACAAACGTCTCAAAAATGAGATCGACAGGAAGAGCAAAATGACTAAGCAGCGATGGCTAGAGGACAAATGTAAGGATGTAGAGGCTTACCTCACCAGGGGTAAGATAGATACTGCCTATAGGAAAATTAAAGAGACCTTTGGAAATAAGAAAACCACTTGTATGAACATCAAGAGCTCAGATGGAAACCCAGTTATAAGCAAAGAAGGGAAAGCCGAAAGGTGGAAGGAGTATATAGAGAGTCTATACAAGGGCGATGTACTTGAGGACAATATTATGGAAATGGAAGAGGATGTAGATGAAGATGAAATGGGAGATACGATTCTGCGTGAAGAGTTTGACAGAGCACTGAAAGACCTGAGTCGAAACAAGGCCCCCGGAGTAGACAACATTCCATTGGAACTACTGACGGCCTTGGGAGAGCCAGTCCTGACAAAACTCTACCATCTGGCGAGCAAGATGTATGAAACAGGCGAAATACCCTCAGCCTTCAAGAAGAATATTATAGTTCCAATCACAAAGAAAGTAGGCGTTGACAGATGTGAAAATTACCGAACTATCAGTTTAATAAGCCACAGCTGCAAAATACTAACACGAATTCTTTACAGACGAATGGAAAAACCAGTAGAAGCCGACCTCGAGGAAGATCAGTTTGGATTCCGTAGAAATACTGGAACACGTGAGGCAATACTGACCTTACGACTTATCTTAGAAGAAAGATTAAGGAAAGGCAAACCTACGTTTCTAGCATTTGTAGACTTAGAGAAAGCTTTTGACAATGTTGACTAGAATACTCTCTTTCAAATTCTAAAGGTGGCAGGGGTAAAATACAGGGAGCGAAAGGCTATTTACAATTTGTACAGCAACCAGATGGCAGTTATAAGAGTCGAGGGACATGAAAGGGAAGCAGTTATTGGGAAGGGAGTAAGACAGGGTTCTAGACTCTCCCCGATGCTATTAAATCTGTATATTGAGCAAGCAGTAAAGGAAACAAAAGAAAAAGTCGGAGTAGGTATTAAAATCCATGGAGAAGAATTAAAAACTTTGAGGTTCGCCGATGATATTGTAATTCGGTCAAAGACAGCAAAGGACTTGGAAGAGCAGTTGAATGGAATGGATAACGTCTTGAAAGGAGGATATAAGATGATCATCAACAAAAGCAAAACGAGTATAATGGAATGTAGTCAAATTAAGTCGGGTGATGCTGAGGGAATTAGATTAGGAAATGAGACACTTAAAGTAGTAAAGGAGTTTTGCTATTTGTGGAGCAAAATAACTGATGATGGTCGAAGTAGAGAGGACATAAAATGTAGACTGGCAATGGCAAGGAAAGCGTTCCTGAAGAAGAGAAATTTGTTAACGTCGAGTATAGATTTAAGTATCAGGAAGTCTTTTCTGAAAGTATTTGTATGGAGTGTAGCCATGTTTGGAAGTGAAAAAAGGACGATTATTAGTTTGGACAAGAAGAGAATAGAAGCTTTCGAAATGTGGTGCTACAGAAGAATGTTGAAGATTAGATGAATAGATCACATAACTAATGAGTAGGTATTGAATAGGATTAGGGAGAAGAGAAGTTTGTGGCACAACTTGACCAGAAGAAGGGATCGGTTGGTAGGACATGTTCTGAGGCATCAAGGGATCACCAATTTACTATTGGAGGGCAGCGTGGAGGGTAAAAGTCGTAGAGGGAGACCAAGAGATGAATACATTAAGCAGATTCAGAAGGATGTAGGTTGCAGTAGGTACTGAGAGATAAAGAAGCTTGCAGAGGATAGAGTACCATGGAGAGCTGCATCAAACCAGTCTCAGGATTGAAGACCACAGCAACAACAACAAACTATAAATTCAACTAAACTTCAGGGATTACAATTACGAATAACTTACATAAATAACGTTGTGGGGAAAGAAAACCAAAGACAACGACTGATTTACAGAAAACATAGAAAATCCAATAGGTCTACTAGAGAGAGTGCTTATACCATGGTTGCCCGCCGTCTTCTGGAGTATGGCTGTGCGGTGTGGCATCTGCATCAGATGAGGCTGACAGAGACCGTCGTAAAAGTTCAGGGAAGGGCTGCTCGTTTTGTACTATCGCGAGATAGTGGAGAGAGTGCCACGGACATGATGTGTGAATTGGGGCGTCAGTCATTAAAACAAAGGCGTATTTCGTTTCGGCAGGATATTCTCGTGAAATTTTAGTTACGAACTTTCTCCTCTGACTGCGAAAATATTCCGTTGGCGCCGACTTACATAGGGTGAAATGACCATGATATTAAAAAAAAAAAAGCCCACACAGAATAAGTTAAGTGCTCGTTTTTGCTTCACGCCTTTCGAGAGGGGAACGGTAGAGAAATAGCTTGAATTTTGTTCGATGAAACCTCAGCGAAGCACTCAGTTGTGAATTGCACGGTAATCATGCAGATGTAGAAGTGTATGTTGATGAATAAGATTAAAAAGTTCGATCTGTAGACTTAATGTACCCAACAACAGGTAAGGAGTGGGATGTCTTGAAACACATACTAAAGCACATGGGCGCAGGTGACATGCTTAATCTTTGGAGAGAGTTGGGGCACCTGTTCGGGTCTCGCATGAGGCATGGGTATAAGTTTCGCCTAGCCGTATGACAATATTCTTATCAATAAGTGTTCGTACAAAGACTGAATTAGAATGCATGTGTGTGCGATTACAATTGTGATGGATAAGCTGAAGGTAGCTGAGATTAAATATCGCTAAGTTGACTGTAAGAATCCTCAATCGAACGGAGAAATTATGTAAACGAAGTACACAAACTAAATTCGTATTGTACAGGAGTTGGTGAGGTGATTAATAACATTTGACAAAGTAGTATTGTTTTAATCGGAATACACTGGTGTGCAAAATTTAAGGACAAAAGTAACTTTCGCGTGATGTGTCATTGCCAAATAACATAGCTCTATCAAACTTGGACCATAAATAGAAAGAACTGCTACAGTATACTACAGAAAGAAATGAAACAAGTACGCAATGAGGTGAACAGAAACGAAACTTCTATTCAAAGACAATATTTATAGTGTAGTCACCGAGATTTATGATGGTGCCCTAGACGTTACATAAGACGGGATATGGTTCTTAATGGGGTGTGTGATCGTCAAGGATGGCAGCGTGCTCCCCTGTCGGCTACAAGGTGGGTAAGGAGTCCTCGTCGTCAGACGTTCCGGTCCTCCAATGGCAATGGTTCAAATGGCTCTGAGCGCTGTGGGACTTACCATCTGAGGTCATCAGTCCCCTAGAACTTAGAACTACTTAAACCTAACTTACATAAGGACATCACACACGTCCATGCCTGAGGCGGGATTCGAACCTGCGACCGTAGCAGTCGCGCGGTTCTGGACTAAAGTGCCTAGAACCGCTCGGCCACAACGGCCGGCATTCCAAATTGTGATTGAAAGTCACCTTGTGAATTATCACCATTGTGTCTGCGCAGGGAAAGATCGACTGTATAGTACGATCTGATGAACTGAAAGCAATTTGGATTGTAGAACATAACTTTACACTAAATTGTGGGAGAGAAGTAGTATTCGCACTGAAATTTCACTAGTGTAAAAATGAAAACACAATCAGATGGAGGATGCCCCTGTGTATAAAATTGTGTTTAATAAAGATTTTTGCCATCCGACATGGTTTACTGAACATTTGTTCACAGTGTTACGCAAGAGAAATTGAAATAATATGCACACAGAAATTAACTATCTCACGAAATCAAAACGTTGCTCCAAGCGCTTGTAACATGCGCCGTTTCACAGATGAAGCAATTTTGCATCTCATCGGCACAAATATAGAATTTGCAGTTCAAAGCTACCATAAGAGATAATTTTAATTATTCGTGACTCGTCTAAAATAAGGAGCTCTAGCGGCTGTTAAATAACTGATTTAGAACCCTTTACCATACAGCTGTTTGAAGAATGATGTGTAGGTGTTTACCAGTAGCAAGACGCGTCACTGTTTTCCAGCCTGTATGTCTGCAATTCATATGATGCACAAATTACACGGCACTGAATAAAGACACCTATTTAGTGGTCCAGTTTAAATAATTTATGTGGAATGATGGTGAAAACTGTGGCTGTGGTCTCATGATCCAGCGATCGTGTAACGAAACAGAATATCGGACATATGATCCTCGGCCATTGTCAAGCGATGACAGAATGGTCATGGGACAGTCGACCTTAGGTTCGTGAGCATTTAGGCATATGCGCTTGGATGTTCGAGAAAATGTTATCAGTAAATAGAACGTATAAATAGTCGGTGCTACGGGTATTAAGACACTGAATAGGATCAGGAAGCTGTTTATGTGAAATCCGGTAAGTTCCACAGGCGAACTCCTGACCCGTACATGTCCGTTCTCGGATTGTAACGTATCCGTAATGAGGCATTCATCAATAACAGGCTGAAAACTGACCATCTCTCTTCTTTAGAAAAATCTTCGGATCTGTGTTCCACTACAAATAAGGCTCATATCGAAATTCGCCAACATGAGCACAAAGATTTACATACTTTAAACTGATGTCGGTATGGTAACAACCATTTTCCTTGTGTTCAGTAATATGATACCAGATAGTATGCAGCTACATATTTTAGGAACAGATCTGTCGATATACAGTTTTTGTCAACAATGTTTTCATTCATGTGTTTGTTGAAAATCAAATAACTTGGATTTTCACCATTGACTACCAGTGAAGCAGATTCTCGCAAAATGCAGGTGCGAATATATCACCAGACAATCGCGAAAAGCCTCAAGGAAAACATAGAAACCCTAACGATGCAGCAATATCTCCGAGATACGTGTAAGAAATAAAAACTGAAATACAGACAGTTAATGGACTTTCGTACGTGTAAAACATATTTGCACCGTCTCTTTATCCCACGTGATGATGCGTTAGAAATGTTGTTTCCTCAACCATATAAACCTAATGCCAATGGCGGATAAGACTGCAAGAGAAAATTAAAATTATCGATTGGTGACGATACATAATGAAAAGATATTGTTGATAGTAAAAAATACACTGTTCTTAAGATGAATGACGGCCAGACTGAAACGGAGCCAAAACGTTTGTTTGTATTTAGAGACAATTTAATTTAATCAAAAATAGACCATTAGAAATACATCCGGAAAAAAGATAGACTGCAGAGAAGTCTGATAAAATCACAGCACTTCTTAGCTATATAAGAACAGATTAAAAGATCAGAGTATCAGACGTTCATAAAAACGACGTGCTTCTTATGCCGTAAGGCACTGCAGATAGCAAATCAGCAATTATTCCATCTGTGAAACGCGCAATTTTTACATTCTGGTGAATGAGGTGGCTCAGCCTATGTAGTGCGAATTTTTACAATGTATGATTGAGATGGCTCAATTATATGCACGAGATACAGTTTCCGAACTAACCATCGCGTGTTCACTTCTGCCGGTGGTTTGTGAATGGAGAGGTATCGGTACTTTTTGATACTTAGTTTATAATTTTTTTCAACTTTTTCAGCCTTTGCAGACCTGATAATTTACAAGACACACTCTATTACGAGTCAGAAAGTCAGCATCATTACGTTCAACTGCGTTACACATTGTTAAGAGTAAATTTTTGGCGCAGTTTAGAGGGACGTTTTATTTTGGTCACATCGTAGAACATCGGAAAGGAATTCTGTGTCGTGATGTATTATCTTTTCGGACTGACATTACTTCTTTTCGGTCTGACATTATTGTTGTGTTTTCCGAAAAAATAATAACTGTTGTCACCTTCACTGTGTAAGCAAGCGTCCAGTAACGTGAGTGATTTCGTTTAATAAATTGTTTACTTATATCTTTTGTTGTAAACATGATATAACATCCCACTGAAACGCCACAATTTCAGGCTTTAAAGCATTTTTGGCTGAAATTATTAGATTCAAAGGGAATTCCTTGCAGGAATTGACAGCTCATTTGTTTTGGGAATTAAATTTTAATTAATGACGCTCTGAGAGTGACACCATGTGTACCAGGTTACAGGTGTTTTATACACATTAATTATTCGCCCATTATTTGGCTGACATTCTTGGACACGAATGGACGCCGGTGTAATTAATAGCACTGTGAAAGTCATGCCTGCTATTTTGCAGTCGAGTAGAACATATGGCCTCTCTCCTGTTGGCTGCGGTATTGGGCGCAGCGCATGAAATGAACAGTTTTGTAAACATATTCTTATCAACGAGAAGTCTTAGCAGTTAACTTACAAGTTTGTGCCTTGTAACCCATTTTGGTTTTTGTACGCTTTTCATATCAATGGCGGCCGAATAATTTTTATGAGATAGAATGTTCATTTCTAGTGTTTGTGTGTGTAATGCGCGAGTAATGTTCGCTCTGTGTTGCTAGCTTTTCCACTGGTCATTTGCTATTCAAGACGAAAAGAAAAAATGAAAACTATCCGTATCATCTGTTGGAGTCTGTACGGAAAGTGCAGCAGACGACATTATGTAGACGAACATTGATTTGTATTATGTAAGAAAATTTGTACAGAGTAATAAAAGACGAGTTGAATAAACAACTGGGATCGCCTACGTTATTTCTTATAATAATTAACATGCTTCAGTACGTAAATTTATCACGCAGCACAGAAACACCTGTAATATCATATCTACCTCGCGAAAGTAATAAAAAGACCGGTTTTGAAAGGCGACAGGAAACAAGAAGAAGAACAACACGATGAGTATAGAGATATGAATTTAAGTAATTCTGCGAGGAACAACAAATGTTAGACACGGAGAACATTTGGCCTTACTGGTACAGGAGTGGCGTTAATTTAAATGAAATATCATTTCTGTTATTCTGGTACAAATCGTTCGGTAACATAAGCTTAATCAACTTGATGTGTGAAATAGTTACAGTGAAACAACTTTTAAAAGTGATCGCGTAGTATGTGACTCATTCAAAAGCATAAAATGGCACATGGTGATGTTACGAGGATTTTCATTTTGGATGGTGTGCACCGAAGGTAACGCCATCCAAAATAGGTGACGATTTATGAAGAATCTTCTACTTCACGGAATGAGGCCTTCTGGAATTGTGGAGAGATTTGCCACCCTTGCATCGGATTACATCATACAAATAATTGCGATGATTTGCTGTTTCATTAAAATTTGTTACCAGTTTAGGGTTTGCAACAGTGGTAACACCGGTTCCAGTTAGATCACCAAAATTAAGCGCTGTCGGGCTGGGCTAGCACTTGTATGGGTGACCATTTGGTCTGCTAAGCGCTGTTGGCAAGCGGGGTGCACTCAGTCCTTGTGAGGCAAACTAAGGTGCTGCTTGATTGTGAAGTAGCGGCTTCGGTATCGGAAACTCACATACGGCCGGGAGAGAGGTGTACTGACCACGTGCCCCTCCATATCCTCATCCAATGACGCCTGTGACCGAGGATGACACGGTGGGATGTCGGTACCGTTGGGCCTTCAAGTCTTGTTCGCACGGAGTTAAATTAGTTTAGGGTTTGCAACCATCATCTTTTTATTCTAGCTGCCATAGATGTGATTTTGATTTGGCAGTATGTATTCCAAAGAGATTTAAAGTTCAGTAGTAGTTCCGACAACATGTCCAAGGTGAATAACATCTCTTCGGTGAGCGAAAGTGTCATATAAACGTGTCCATCGAAAGCAGTACACTATGCGAAATCCACCGATCGCCTGTTCGTCCTCTTTGGAGTACTGCTGCGCGGTGTGGCATCCTAACCAGATAAAATTAAAGGGGGACATCGAAAAAGTTTTAAGAAGAGCAGGAATTTTGTATCATCGAGAAACAGGAGAGAGAGAGAGAGTATCACTGACATGAAAGGATTCGGGGTGGAAATCATTAAAACGAAGGCATTTTCGTTAGGCGGGATTTTCTCACGAAATTTCTATCATCCATGCATGTGCGAAGGAATTTTGCATCGCAATACCGGGAAAACATTTTGTTGACGCCCACCTACGTAGGGAGAAACGATCATTATAATAAAATAAGGGAAGGATATAAGTGTTCGTTCTTTCCGCACGCTTTTCAAGACTGCAATAATAGAGAATTAATTTGATGGTGATTCGATAGACCCTCTTCCAGTTGAAGTGTTACAAGCCCTGTAGACAAAAGACATTTCACACTCCTTGTGCAGTACAAGGAAAGATGATCATGACAGTAATATTAAGTAGGGAGGAAGTCGAGGAACACACA
Source organism: Schistocerca gregaria (assembly GCF_023897955.1). Classification (NCBI taxonomy): domain Eukaryota; kingdom Metazoa; phylum Arthropoda; class Insecta; order Orthoptera; family Acrididae; genus Schistocerca; species Schistocerca gregaria. Next base: position 329,439,164 of record NC_064924.1, on the reverse strand, counting down.
CTGTGCTGGGATGTCAGTTTGCGTATGTGCAGACATTAAACGAAAGATGTGGAACAAGAGAAAACTGCAAGGCGTGACGACAAGTAATCGGATCCACCTGCTGTGGGTGGGACCTTTTACGTTTCGCTATCGCGGCTTGGCGGTGGATTGACCCTAAAAGAACATTTGTTCAACCAATCCTTGAATACTGTTTGTTGATCAACAATGAGTTTGCAAGCGCGAGAGCGTTGCATAGACACTCAGCAAACAGCAATGACATACGCTACAAGAGAAGAGATGTAAACCAAGAAAGAGTTGACTCTTAAAATTCTGAGAGCATACGTTCCAAGAAGGGTTAGGCAGCATATTGCTAACTCCCACACAAATCTTTCGAAATGACTGCGGTGAGAGAAATCAGAGAAATTAGATTTCACACTGAGGTTTACCAACAGCCATTCTTACCACGTGGCATTTGCGAATGAGGAAGGGAAACGATAATTGCGCCAGAAGTACTTTCCGTCAAACAACGTAATTCGGTTTACGGAGTACAGATGTAGAACTCGAGGTCACTTGGTGTAGTGTATCTTTTATAATTCAATAAATTTGTTAAAAAAACTTATCCTACCACTTAGAGGACTGCCACTATAGTGTGTCGAGGAAGTTTGCGTGTCCCATTATTCCTTGACAGATGTATTGGCGGGAGTTTAAGCTCCTGCCAGGGTCACCAAAGCCAGACAGGTCGAAGTGTTGGGACGAGACGAAGGGCAGTCCACAAGAAGGCCCCTGAAGGCTTCAGATTAGACGGCCTCCAGATGGGGTCAGACATCGGGCTCTCAGACATGATGAAATCAAGCTCCCTAGGGGAAATAACCCAGAAGGAAAATTAAGCAGGTGGAAGGAAGTGACATAATGGACTCAGGGAATTTCATTACCTTCTATAGTTGCGGGAGGACGAACACCTTTGGTACAGGTTTTGTGATCGCTGAAGGACTGAAACATGCTGTAACGTGCTTCGAATCAATCAATGAACGGATGTCCATGTTAACGTTAATCGGAAAATTTTTCGATACAACCCCCATGAACCATGGACCTTGCCGTTGGTGGGGAGGCTTGCGTGCCTCAGCGATACAGATGGCCGTACCGTAGGTGCAACCACAACGGAGGGGTATCTGTTGAGAGGCCAGACAAACGTGTGGTTCCTGAAGAGGGGCAGCAGCCTTTTCAGTAGTTGCAGGGGAAACAGTCTGGATGATTGACTGATCTGGCCTTGCAACATTAACCAAAACGGCCTTGCTGTGCTGGTACTGCGAACGGCTGAAAGCAAGGGGAAACTACAGCCGTAATTTTTCCCGAGGACATGCAGCTTTACTGTATGATTAAATGATGATTGCATCCTCTTGGGTAAAATATTCCGGAGGTAAAATAGTCCCCCATTCGGATCTCCGGGCGGGGACTACTCAGGAGGATGTCGTTATCAGGAGAAAGAAAACTGGCGTTCTACGGATCGGAGCGTGGAATGTCAGATCCCTTAATCGGGCAGGTAGGTTAGAAAATTTAAAAAGGGAAATGGATAGGTTAAACTTAGATATAGTGGGAATTAGTGAAGTTCGGTGGCAGGAGGAACACGACTTCTGGTCAGGTGACTACAGGGTTATAAACACAAAATCAAATAGGGGTAATGCAGGAGTAGGTTTAATAATGAATAGGAAAATAGGAATGCGGGTAAGCTACTACAAACAGCATAGTGAACGCATTATTGTGGCCAAGATAGATACGAAGCCCACACCTACTACAGTAGTACAAGTTTATATGCCAACTAGCTCTGCAGATGATGAAGAAATTGAAGAAATGTACGATGAAATAAAAGAAATTATTCAGATAGTGAAGGGAGACGAAAATTTAATAGTAATGGGTGACTGGAATTCGAGTGTAGGAAAAGGGAGAGAAGGAAACATAGTAGGTGAATATGGATTGGGGCTAAGAAATGAAAGAGGAAGCCGCCTAGTAGAATTTTGCACAGAGCACAACTTAATCATAGCTAACACTTGGTTTAAGAATCATGAAAGAAGGTTGTATACGTGGAAGAACCCTGGAGATACTAAAAGGTATCAGATAGATTATATAATGGTAAGACAGAGATTTAGGAACCAGGTTTTAAGTTGTAAGACATTTCCAGGGGCAGATGTGGACTCTGACCACAATCTATTGGTTATGACCTGTAGATTAACACTGAAGAAACTGCAAAAATGTGGGAAATTAAGGAGATGGGACCTGGATAAACTGAAAGAACCAGAGGTTGTACAGAGTTTCAGAGAGAGCATAAGGGAACAATTGACAGGAATAGGGGAAGGAAATACAGTAGAAGAAGAATGGGTAGCTCTGAGGGATGTAGTAGTGAAGGCAGCAGAGGATAAAGTAGGTACAAAGACGAGGGCTGCTAGAAATCCTTGGGTAACAGAAGAAATATTGAATTTAATTGATGAAAGGAGAAAATATAAAAATGCAGTAAATGAAGCAGGCAAAAAGGAATACAAACGTCTCAAAAATGAGATCGACAGGAAGTGCAAAATGGCTAAACAGGGATGGCTAGAGGACAAATGTAAGGATGTAGAAGCTTATCTCACTAGGGGTAAGATAGATACTGCCTACAGGAAAATTAAAGAGACCTTTGGAGAGAAGAGAACCACGTGTATGAATATCAAGAGCTCAGATGGCAGCCCAGTTCTAAGCAAAGAAGGGAAGGCAGAAAGGTGGAAGGAGTATATAGAAGGTTTATACAAGGGCGATGTACTTGAGGACAATATTATGGAAATAGAAGAGGATGTAGATGAAGACGAAATGGGAGATACGATACTGCGTGAAGAGTTTGACAGAGCACTGAAAGACCTGAGTCGAAACAAGGCCCCTGGAGTAGACAACATTCCATTAGAACTACTGACGGCCTTGGGAGAGCCAGTCATGACAAAACTCTACCAGCTGGTGAGCAAGATGTATGAGACAGGCGAAATACCCTCAGACTTCAAGAAGAATATAATAATTCCAATCACAAAGAAAGCAGGTGCTGACAGATGTGAAAATTACCGAACTATCAGTTTAATAAGCCACGGCTGCAAAATACTAACGCGAATTCTTTACAGACGAATGGAAAAACTGGTAGATGCAGACCTCGGGGAGGATCAGTTTGGATTCCGTCGAAATGTTGGAACACGTGAGGCAATACTGACCTTACGACTTATCTTAGAAGAAAGATTAAGAAAAGGCAAACCTACATTTCTAGCATTTGTAGACTTAGAGAAAGCTTTTGACAATGTTGACTGGAATACTCTTTTTCAAATTCTAAAGGTGGCAGGGGTAAAATACAGGGAGCGAAAGGCTATTTATAATTTGTACAGAAACCAGATGGCAGTAATAAGAGTCGAGGAGCATGAAAGAGAAGCAGTGGTTGGGAAAGGAGTGAGACAGGGTTGTAGCCTCTCCCCGATGTTATTCAATCTGTATATTGAGCAAGCAGTAAAGGAAACAAAAGAAAAATTTGTAGTAGGTATTAAAATTCATGGAGACGAAGTAAAAACTTTGAGGTTCGCCGATGACATTGTAATTCTGTCAGAGACGGCAAAGGACTTGGAAGAGCAGTTGAACGGACTGGACAGTGTCTTGAAAGGAGGATATAAGATGAACATTAACAAAAGCAAAACGAGGATAATGGAATGTAGTCAAATTAAATCGGGTGATGCTGAGGGAATTAGATTAGGAAATGAGACACTTAAAGTAGTAAAGGAGTTTTGCTATTTAGGAAGTAAAATAACTGATGATGGTCGAAGTAGAGAGGATATAAAATATAGACTGGCAATGGCAAGGAAAGCGTTTCTGAAGAAGAGAAATTTGTTAACTTCGAATATAGATTTATGTATCAGGAAGTCGTTTCTGAAAGTATTTGTTTGGAGTGTAGCCATGTATGGAAGTGAAACATGGACGATAACTAGTTTGGACAAGAAGAGAATAGAAGCTTTCGAAATGTGGTGCTACAGAAGAATACTGAAGATAAGGTGGATAGATCACGTAACTAATGAGGAGGTATTGAATAGGATTGGGGAGAAGAGAAGTTTGTGGCACAACTTGACTAGAAGAAGGGATCGGTTGGTAGGACATGTTTTGAGGCATCAAGGGATCACAAATTTAGCATTGGAGGGCAGCGTGGAGGGTAAAAATCGTAGAGGGAGACCGAGAGATGAGTACACTAAGCAGATTCAGAAGGATGTAGGTTGCAGTAGGTACTGGGAGATGAAGCAGCTTGCACAGGATAGAGTAGCATGGAGAGCTGCATCAAACCAGTCTCAGGACTGAAGACAACAACAACAACAACAACAACAATTATAAACGTGCGTACCCACAAAGGAGGCAGATGAACAATGGAAGGGCTAGATTTATAGCAAGGTAGAGAAGTTATATGATCAGGCTCCCAAATATGATGTTAAGTACTTAATAAGAGACTTGAATGCAAAAATGGGAAAAGAAGAGGCTTATCAGCCAACTATAGGATGATATAGCCTCCATGAAATATCAAATAACAATGGAATTACGATTGTAGATTTTGCTATAAGTAAAAACATGACTGTCAGCAGTACATGTTTTCCACACAAAACGATGCACAAGGAAACATGTATGTCACTAGGAGGACAAACTAGAAATCAAATAGACCACATATTGATGGATCGGAGGCACAGATCGGAAATAATGGATGTTAGGAGCCAACGTGGAGCTGATTGCAATGCAGACCAACATCTAGCGAGAATTAAGTATAGGGAAAGGATCTCACTATTGAATAAACAAAAAGGCCCAAACGGTGTAGTTGACATTAATAAACTGAAGTTAGAAGAAAAACGGAGAGCATATCAGATGAAAAATATAAGAGGGGATTAAGAACGATACCGATGCATCAAACGAACGTATAGAAATAACGTCGAAACGATGTAACACTACAATCCTCGAGGCAGCAGGTGAGGTTTTGGGACACGTATTGGTTAAAAGAAAGGCAGATTGGTTTGATGAAGAATGTATGAGAAGAACTGAGGAGCGGTACATATCACGAATGAAATTATTCAGAGAAAAACTAGAGCAAATCTGAATGAATATAACGAGAGGCGCCCTGTAGCTAAGAGGGTTTGCAGAAAGAAGAAAAGAGCATTAGAAGACAAAAGAAATTGAACAGCTAGGAGAAGAGAAGAAAGTATGCGAAATGTGCCAAAAGATTAAAGACGGAAAGGCCGGGTTTCAAGCCTGAAGAAATATATGTAGAATTAAAGAATGGGATTTTATAGGGGAGAATAATAAAATACTTGACAGATCGTCAGGATACTTCCAAGAGTTACTAAACCCAGAAGTAGAAGGATTAGAGCAATAAGAACTGGTGGAAATAACTTATTATGGACCAGAGGTCTTAATACCAGAACCCAAACTGGAGGAAGTGATACAAGTCATTAAGACCTTAAAAAATAATAGGAGACCTGGAGAAGATCAGCTCCAGGCGGAACTTCTCGAATATGGTGGGGAAACAATGTGGAAAGCAATACTTAAAGTAATACTGAGCATCTGGCAGGAGGAGAGCATGCCAATGGAGTGGAAAATGACGATTATGTGCCCCATACATAAAAACGAGATAAATTAACCTGCCAGAATTACCGAGGAATGTTACTGCTGAATACTACATATAAAATGTTCTAAAAGATCCGAACTAGGAGGCTTACTATGTGGAAGAGAGAATTGGTGACTGTCAGAGTGGCTTTAGAAGAAATTGGTCAACAACTGACCAAATGTTCACAATACACATACTTGCTGAAAAATGTTATCAACATCAAATAATGATACATCAGCTTTATATCGATGTTATACAAGTCTATGATAGCATCTCAAGAGTGGCATTGCGGAATGTGATGGAAGAGGCTGGAATCCTAAGAAACTCGTTGAACTAACTTGAATGACCCTCATTGAAACCAACAGTAAAGTAAAAATACAGGGCGAAATCTCCAGAGAAGTGGAAGGAAGAAGGGACTGAGACACGGTGACAATATCTCCTCACTGATATTCAACTTCTACCTATAAAAAGTCATAAGTGAGATACAGTTAAATAGAGGAGGAACAATTTTTTACCATTCACTGCAGAACTGGCCTACGCATACGATGTGGCATTATTCGCACGAAACACTGCTGTGCTGGCTGATGCCTATTAAAAACTAGAGAGAGGCACAAGGGAAATGTGTAAATTGACAAGGTAGTCAATGTGGAAAAGACCAAATGTATGGCAGTGACCAACCAGCGAAACCTACCACGTCTCGGGATAGCCGACAAGTGCCGGCCTGGGTGGCCGAGCGGTTTTAGGCGCTACAGTCTGGAACTAGACTTGAAGTACCTCGGATCAACTATCATAGAGACAATTGACATCAAGAGCCAGGTGTAGGTTAGAATAGCAGCAGGCAAAAGATGATACTTTGCCGCACTACCCGTGCTTAGAAGCTCACTTCTATCACTAAAATCTAAAATTCTCATTTACAAAACAATTATAAGCTAATCCGAGCTTGTGCTCCGGCTCTAATGACCTCGTTGTCGACGGGACGTTAAATGCTAATCTCCTCCATCTGTTATTATGTACGGTGCCGAGACTTGGACCATGACTGGAAATGAGGAAAGGATCCTTAGCATTTAGGAGAGACAGGTTCTGCGTAAAATATACGATCCAATATCCGATCAAGAAGGTTGGCGCATCCGTACGAATGCAGAATTAGAACAACTTTTTTAAGAACCTGACATTGTAACTATCATTAAAATAAAAAGATTGCAGTGGGTAGGACATGTGGTCAGAATGGAGGAAGATAGAATACGTAAGAAGATTTTTGATGGCAGGGCTGGAGGCAGACGACGGAAGGGACATCCCAGAAAGAGATGGGTGGACGGAACTGAAGAAGACATGTAAAAGCTGTGTGTCAGACGATGGAGACGGAATGTTATGGACCGGATAGAATGGCAGGATATTGTGATGCAGGCCAAGGCCCTTCAAGGACTAAAGAGAGGACTAAGTAAGTAAAGAGTGGCATCCCGTACTGGGGAGTTGAACTTACTCCTATTCTCCACAAGAACCAGCCATATGGATTAAATAGAAGACGACACAATGAAGAAAAGCACAAAAGATTTTGAATAGTGGAAAACCTCAAATTCGAGACTTAGGATGTGAGAAGAGTGTACCTAAGAAAAACAGTTTTATGTAAAGAACTGAAACAAAGGAACATTAATATTGCAACAACTACAGAAACAAAGAAAAATCTGGGGCTAACTGCAGATTTAGATGGAGACCTAATGATTTACAGCAATGCAGCAGCTATATTAATAGATAATAAATGGAAATCTAAAATCGAAGATTATACTTACATAAACGACAAATCATGCCACCAAAATTTAGAATAGATCGAGGGCATCTAACAGTCAACAGGTTGTACACTCCTGAAGACAGAAAAAAGGAAGAGACTAAAGCTTTTTGTCACCGTGGAAGGTGAAGTAGATAAATACAACGAAACGGACTCCCTATTAATCTGCAGAGATTTAAATGATAGAATAGAAAACAGTCCAATGTTTCTAACAGTGGGAAGTTTTGGGGAACTACACATAAATGATAATGGACATTCTCTTACACATTTTGCCTCAATTAATAGATTTAAAATTACTATTTCTTTCCTTAAGAAGAGAGATATACATAAATACACTTAGAACGTGAGGGGATCGAAATCAATAATAAATTACGTGACGGTTAACAATTAAGTATACAAGTTAGTTCACGATGTTCATGAGGAAGTGACGTTCATTCGGACCACTACCTAGTAATAGTAAAAATAGCTATGCTCGCTAGACGGAAGAAAACAAGAAGAGTAGAATCAAGAAGCGAAGGTTTCAAGGTTAGCCTGCTACGGAATTAGAGCATAAAACATCATTACAACAGTGTGATACAAGTTCCACACGAGAAACTTAATAGCAAAATATAAAGCTATGCATTGACCAGGCCGCAGATGTGGCACTAGGAAAAAAATGGGAATAAATAAGGAGGGACATTCAGGGTGGAACGAATATATCGCAAAATCTGTTGAGGAAAAGAAACGAACAAAGTAGAATACTTAAAGGTGAAAATGTAATCTGCGGAACAAGAATATAAAGAGAAAAGAAATAAAGTAAAAACCATTGTAAGAAAACAAACCAAGAATCGTGGAATAATTTTGTGAGCGGAATTGGAAACGACATCCACGGAGGGTGTTTTTAAAGATTAGACATGTTCATTTATAGAATACGTGTTGGAAATCAAGGACAGTTGCCAACGTCATATCAATCTTCAAAAAAGGCAATTGAAATGGATGCAATAATTATCGTCGTATAACATTAGCGGACAAAGTAAAAGAGATTCACTACAAGATAATAAATCAATGTTTACAAATTATTAGCAAAAATCTGTTATCTTGAGACCAAAATGATGTCAGAAAGGCGAAATACTGTACTGATAATACACAAAAAATTACAGAGAAACAAAGACAGTTTAAGATGGAAACACAGATCGGATTTATAGACCTAGAGAAAGACGTAGACCACTTAGATGGAACAAAGCCGTTACTAGGTGTTTTGCTGGCCTAGGCGACAAATGAAAGATGATGACCCCTCTTTATTACTAACAGTGGTGTCCCCGACACTCCCCCTCTCCCACTCACATCCAACGGCACGACAATGCAGATCTCCTATTATACTTTTAATAATTAAACAAAGGTAAAGAGATGTCCTCATTTTCTGGGGACAGACCTCAATTTTATGGTTTGTCCTCAAATGTTTTAAAATTGGTGAAGGAGAACAGATATCCGCAGTTTCTTATTTTTTTCTCTGTGTTTTAACTTCTTTATCTTTTTCATTTTTTTTTAATTTGCTCAATTTTTTCGCTGTCCGATATTTCAATTTAACTATTTCCTCTATTTGTCACTCCTAAAATTTTGACGCCCTAGAAAGCCGCCTAGACTTTCTTAATGGTAGAAACAACCTTAGGAGAAACGTCTAATGATATATTGTTCAGAAAATAATATTGGTGACAGAGAGCCTATACGAAGGTACATAAATAACAATAAAGATTAATCGTGCTACATCAGAATACATACCTACAAACCAAGTGTTCCGACAAGGGTGTACTCGTAATCCACACTTTTCACTATGCACATTGACGATGTGATTGGAACATGGAAACAGCAAATTGGTCTGGGCTTGACGTCCTTACAATTGTACAGGATGGCGAAACTTCGTTACAAAGATCCATCCATAAACTTAACCAAATTTATAAAGAACATAATATGAAAATATCCATTCCAAGCCGTGCGTGGTAGCCGTGCTGTCTAAGGTGACTTGTCACCGTCCGTGCGGTTCCTCCGTCAGAGGTTCGAGTCCTTCGGGCATGGGTGTGTTTGTTGTCAATAGAGTAAATTAGTTTAAGTTAGATTAAGTAGTGTGTAGGCTTAGGGGCCGATAACCTAAGTAGTTTGGTCCCATAAGACCTTATCACAAATTTCCATTCGAAAAACAGAAGTGATGGCTTTAACATGGACAAAACCGCTAAGGACAAAAGTCATAATAGGAAACGAAACCAATGAACAAGTTACTCACTTCCGTTACCTGATAAATAATATAAGCGTCCACAATGAAGTCGAAATTGGCAACAAACTGCACGTATGCGGACGAAAAAAATAGAACATTAAGAAATAAAGTGGGACAAGACACAAAAATCCAGTTTTACAAGGTAATGGCCGCTCCCGCATTGTTATTTGGAAACGGATCTTGGAAGGCTACTAAATAGCAAGAAAGTAGACTCCAAGAGGAAGAAACGAAGTTTCTGAGAGGAGTGAAGAGCTGCATAAGATAGACTAAGGAACGAAGACGTAAGAGCAGAACTTGGGATATATACTGTAAATGAGAAGATCAAGTTTAATTGACAAAGGTGTCTAGAACAACTAAAAAGAACACCATATTCAAAACAAGGTTTAAATTTCGGACAGTTAGGTACAATATCCATACGAAGACTAGGAAACAGATGACCGGATACTTAGAAAACGTAAATGGCCTATGGCCCCGATCATGATGAAAGAAGAAGAGGAAGAGAACGTATTATATTAAATAAAACGGGCTATACATTTTGATTGATATTCTCACTAGGATTTTTTCTCACACGAGGAAAACAAACTGCGCAGATTCGTTTCAGATCACTCCTATTTCTCTAGAGAGTAAAGCTGTGAGTATTACCAGCAAACGATAAGCAATTACCTGCATGCGAGGCAGCGCACACTCGCGCGCCTGCACGCCCCCTGATTGGCGCGTGCCGCTCCAGTGACTGGCAGGCACGTCGTGAATGGCAGGCTGCGGCAGCCGGGGATTCCCCGAGCTCGGGAATCCCACTGGGATCCCCTCATTATGGTTGTCACATGTGTATGACGGCTAGTCCACGGGCGTGCGTGCATCTGTTATCAACCACAATCTATCCTTTCTGACAGGCAATCGGGTCTGACTTTATCGGTGAATTCCTATATGTTCAATTTATATCCGCGAAATGACGAACGTTGGTGAAACGTTTGCTTGGAATGTTGCTCGCTAACCACATTTTCCACGAACGACTTTATTGTGTCAGTTCACAGTCAAGTCGTAGGAATATTATAATCTATGTGCACGTAACCAGCAGATCAACAAACAGCTGCGCAATGAAATCCACTCCTAATGCATGGCTGCCCTCCTTGAATCATCTCCCAACACTGGGGATATGGTGCAAAAATATCTTCCTTAGAGAGTAGCACAAGATTAACAATAACAGTTAGCTACCGATACATAATGACGTTGGTGACCTGCACCACAGAAGAATGGCATCAAGGAGACCAGCACGAAAAACGAGGACAAGGACTAAGATTATCCATAAACCTTGTGGCACCTCTCGGGACTCAAGGTAAATCGTACATCAGCAATTTGGCTAGGCTGCTCGGTTGCTCAGTATTGCACCTCAGTATTAATTAACAGTTCGCATACGAACAGGACTGTTTTGCCACTAAATGACACTGTGCATAGTATCAGGGACACAATAAAATGCACTGCTATTGCATGACTGCTCTCCTTTAGGGACTGCAACTCTTAGCTACCCATATGTAATGAAGGAGCTGACATGAACCGCAGATGACTTACATCAAAAAGACCGACACAAGTTACTGCTGAAGAACTGATAAACTCAAACTTTGGCGGCCACACTGCCAGGAAACAGCACTGATGAGATCACTGCCCAACACAGACTCAAAGTTTCACGATCACAGAGAAGTCTCCTGGTTTGAACGAATCACGCAAAGTGTGGACGACGATAAAGCGAATTCACAATGGCCATGGCAGAAACGCCTACACCCTTCACAAAGAGGGTAAACACCATCTCCAAAATGTGGGTACGGAGCCAAAAAGAAAACTGCCCGACACATAGCGGAAGAATGTACAAATCGAGCCTAAAAGCGAAGCGCTTCACCGCCTTCCTTGCAGCAACAGATGAGGTGACTGAATATATTCTGTGCTTGAATGTCAATTTGTACTAAGCTTGGTACGGAATTTGTAAGTGTGCGTATGAAGTATGTTAACTTTATTATTACATCAATGTATGTGTGCCACGATGTACGCCATACGATATATAAATAAATTGTGTCCGTTGGCTACTCGTGTTAACTGAGTCCCCTAAATCCACATCTATATCTACATATATACTCCGCAAGCCACCATACGGTGCATACCGAATGGTATTCTGTACCAATACTAGCCATTCCCTTTCCTGAGTCACTCTCAAACAGAGGTCGTACTCTAGTTCACTTCAAATGCCAGTTCTCTAAATTTTCTCACTAGTGTTCCTCGAAATGAACTTCGCCTTCCGTCTAGCGATTCCCATTTGAGATTCCGAAGCATGTCCATAATACTTGACTGACAAGCGTTCTATTTACGGCCTCCTTTAGAGATGAACCACACTTTCCTAAAACTCTCCCAATAAACCGAAGCCGACAATCTCCCCTTCCCCACCACAATCTTCACATGCTCCTTCCACTTCATATCGCTTTTCAAAGTTACGCTAAGATACTTATACGACGTTAACGTGTCAAGCAGAACACTACTAATGTTGCATACGAACATTACTAGTTTTCTTTTTTTCTTGTTCTTTTTTTTACACATCCGCATTAACTAAAATTTTTGTACATTTGAAGCTAGCTGTCATTCATCACAAAAACAATCATTTTTATCTACCACATCTTGTACCTTCCTAGTGTCATTCAACATCGACACATTCGTACATCACAGCACCACCACGAAAAAACCGTAGATTACTGCCCACCCTGTCCAGCAGATCATTTATGTATATATAGAAAATAACGGTGCTCGTACCACACTTCCCTGGGACACTATTGACGATCCCCTTGTCTCCAACGAACACTCGCCGCATAAGACAACATACTAGATTCTATTATTTAAGAAGTCTTTGAGGCACTCACATATCTACGAGTACAATCCTATTCCTTCGTTAACAGTCTGAAAACAGACATCATGTCAAACGCTTTCCGAAAATCTAGAACTATGGAATCTGCCTGCTGCCCTTAATCCATAGTTCACACTATATCATGCGAAAAAAAGGCAGGATGACTTTCATATGAGCGATGCTTTCTAAAACCATACTGATTCGTGGCCTTGAGGTTCACTACCTCGAGAAAATTTATTATATTCGAACCGAGAATATGTTCAAGAATTCTGCAGCAAACCGAAGTTAGCATATTGGTCTGCTCTTCAGAAATAAAGGAGTCTCCAGCACTTTTTTCTAGTCGCTTGGGACTTTGCCATGAACGAACGATTCTCAATAAAAGCAAGCTAAATACGGGGACAATGCCGTAGAGTACTCTTTGTAAAACTGAATTGGGGTTCAGTCTGGACTTGGCGACGTATTTGTTTTCAACAGTTTCAGTTGTTTCTCTACAGCACCGATATTTATTACAAAGCCATCCATATGGCAATTTTTTCAGCAGTCAAACGACGATATGTTTGCACGATTCTCTTGCATGAACGGGTTCTTTAACGCTAAATTTAAAACTTAGGCTTTCGTTCTCCTATCTTTAACTGCCACCCCAAACCGCTCAACGAGAGACTGGATGGAAACCTTAAACTCTACATCTACATCTACATCTACATCACTACTCTGCAATTCACATTTAAGTGCTTGGCAGAGGGTTCATCGAACCACAATCATACCATCTCTCTACTATTCCACTCCCGAACAGCGAGCGGGAAAAACGAACACCTAAACCTTTCTGTTCGAGCTCTGATTTCTCTTATTTTATTTTGATGATCATTCCTACCTATGTAGGTTGGGCTCAACAAAATATTTTCGCATTCGGAAGAGAAAGTTGGTGACTGAAATTTCGTAAGAAGGTCTCGCCGCGACGAAAAACGTCTATGCTGTAATGACTTCCATCCCAACTCGCTTACCATATCTGCCACACTCTCTTCCCTATAACGCGATAATACAAAACGAGCTGCCCTTTTTTGCACCCTTTCGATGTCCTCCGTCAATCCCACCTGGTAAGGATCCCACACCGCGCAGCAATATTCTAACAGAGGACGAACGAGTGTAGTGTAAGCTGTCTCTTTAGTGGACTTGTTGCATCTGCTAAGTGTCCTGCCAATGAAACGCAACCTTTGGCTCGCCTTCCCCACAATATTATCTGTGTGGTCCTTCCAACTGAAGTTGTTCGTAATTTTAACACCCAGGAACTTCGTTGAATTGACAGCCTTGAGAATTGTACTATTTATCGAGTAATCGAATTCCAACGGATTTCTTTTGGAACTCATGTGGATCATCTCACACTTTTCGTTATTTAGCGTCAACTGCCACCTGACACACCATACAGCAATCTTTTCTAAATCGCTTTGCAGCTGATACTGGTCTTCGGATGACCTTACTAGACGGTAAATTACAGCATCATCTGCGAACAGTCTAAGAGAACTGCTCAGATTGTCACCCAGGTCATTTATATAGATCAGGAACAGTAGAGGTCCCAGGACGCTTCCCTGGGGAACACCTGATATCACTTCAGTTTTACTCGATGATTTGCCGTCTATTACTACGAACTGCGACCTTCCTGACAGGAAATCACGAATCCAGTCGCACAACTGAGACGATACCCCATAGCTCCGCAGCTTGATTAGAAGTCGCTTGTGAGGAACGGTGTCAAAAACTTTCCGGAAATCTAGAAATACGGAATCAACTTGAGATCCCCTGTCGATAGCGGCCATTACTTCGTGCGAATAAAGAGCTAGCTGCGTTGCACAAGAGCGATGTTTTCTGAAGCCATGCTGATTACGTGTCAATAGATCGTTCCCTTCGAGGTGGTTCATAATGTTTGAATACAGTATATGTTCCAAAACCCTACTGCAAACCGACGTCAATGATATAGGTCTGTAGTTAAATGGATTACTCCTACTACCCTTCTTAAACACTGGTGCGACCTGCGCAATTTTCCAATCTGTAGGTACAGATCTATCGGTGAGCGAGCGGTTGTATATGAGTGCTAAGTAGGGAGCTATAGTATCAGCGTAATCTGAAAGGAACCTAATCGGTATACAATCTGGACCTGAAGACTTGCCCGTATTAAGCAATTTGAGTTGCTTCGCAACCCCTAAGGTATCTACTTCTAAGAAACTCATGCTAGCAGATGTTCGTGTTTCAAATTCTGGAATATTCCATTCGTCTTCCTTGGTGAAGGAATTTCGGAAAACTGCGTTCAATAACTCCGCTTTAGCGGCACAGTCGTCGATAACAGTACCATCGGCACTGCGCAGCGAAGGTATTGACTGCGTCTTGCCGCTTGTGTATTTTACATACGACCAGAATTTCTTCGGATTTTCTACCAAATTTCGAGACAATGTTTAGTTGTGGAACCTATTAAAGGCATCTCGCATCGAAGTACGTGCCAAATTTCGCGCGTCTGTAAATTTTAGCCCATCTTCGGGATTTCGCGTTCTTCTGAACTTCGCATGCTTTTTCCGTTGCCTCTGCAACAGCGTTCGGACCTTTTTTGTGTACCACGGGGGATCCGTTCCATCTCTTACCAATTTATGGGGTATGAATCTCTCAATTGCTGCTGCTACTATATCTTTGAATTTGAGCCACATCTCGTCTACATTCGCATAGCTATTTTACATGGGACCATAATTTTCTTGGGTTCTCAGCCAGATCTTTTACTATGGTATGAGGGTGGTAGCTGTTGTACGATTCACGTATAGATCTTTTCACAGACACACAAATCTCTAACATTTGTTTGTCGTCATTCGGGGATTCTCTTTTGAACCGAGAGTGCAACACCTTCTGCTTTCTCAGCATTTTCCAAATTTCGTTTTTAAAATATTGTCGGTCTTTCCCGTCCATAACCCCTTTTTCCTTGGGTCATCAATCTTCTGACTGGTTTGATGTGGCCCTCCACGAATTCTTCTCCCGTGCCAATCTCTTCATCTCAGAGTAGCACTTGCAATCTACGTCCTGCATTATTTGCTGGATGTATTCCAATCTCTGTCTTCCTCTACAGTTTTTGCCCTCTACAGCTCCCCCTAGTACCATAGAAGTCATTCCTTCATGACTTAACAGATGCCCTATCATCCTGCCCCTTCTCCTTATCAGTGTTTTCCACATGTTCCTTTCCTCTCCGATTCTCCACAGAACCTCCTCATTCCTTACCTTATCAGTCCACCTAATTTCCAACATTCGTCTGTAGCACCACATCTCAAGTGCTTCGATTCTCTTTTGTTCCGGTTTTCCCACAGTCCATGTTTCACTACCATACAATGCTGTACTCCAGAGGTGCATTCTCAGAAATTTATTCCTCAATTAAGGCCGATATTTGATATTAGTATACTTTTCTTGGCCAGAAAAGCCTTTTTTTGCCATAGAGAGTCTGCTTTTGATGTCCTCCTTGCTCCGTCCGTCATTGGTTATTTTACTGCCTAGGTAGCAGAATTCCTTAACTTCATTGACTTCGTGACCATCAATCCTGATGTTAAGTTTCTCGCTGTTCTCATTTCTTCTACTTCTCATTACCTTCGTCTTTCTCGATTTACTCTCAAACCATACTGTGTACTCATTAGACTGTTCATTCTGTTCAGCAGATCATTTAATTCTTCTTCACTTTCACTCAGGATAGCAATGTCATAAGCGAATCGTATCATTGATATCCTTTCACCTTGAATTTTAATTCCACTGCTGAAGCTTCCTTTATTTCCTTCATTGCTCCCTCGATGTACAGCTTGAACAGTAGGGGCGAAAGACTACATCCTTGTCTTACGCCCTTTTTAATACGAGCTCTTCGTTCTTGGTCGTCTACTCTTATTATTCCCTCTTGACTTTTGTACTTATTGTATATGGCCCGTCTCTCCCTACAGCTTACCCTTATTTTTCTCAGACTTTCGAACATCTTGCACCATTTTAAATTTCTGAACGCTTTTTCCAGGTGGTCAAATTCTATGAACGTGTCTTGATTTTTCTTTAGTCTTGCTTCCATTACTAACCGCAACGTCAGAACTGCCTCTCTCGTGCCTTTACCTTTCCTTTACCAATCTTCTGTATATTATTCTTGCCAGCAACTTGGATGCATGAACTATTAAACTAATTGTGCGATAAGTCTCGCACTTGTCGGCTTTTACAGTCTTCGGAATTGTGTGGATCATGTTTTTCTGAAAGTCAGATGGTATATCGCCAGACTCATACATTCTACTCATCAACTTGAATAGTCGTTTTGTTGCCATTTCCCCCAAAGATTTGAGAAATTCTGATGGAACGTTATCTATACCTTCTGCGTTATTTGATCTTAAACTCCCCAAAGCTCTTTTAAATTCTGATTCCAATACCGGGTCCCATTCCTCTTCTAAATTGACTCCTGTTTCTTCTTCTATCACATCAGACACATCTCCCTCATTCAGGCTGCCAATATATTCTTTCCACCTATCCGCTCTTTATATTTAACAATGGAATTCCCGTTGCACTCTTAATGTTACCACCGTTGCTTTTAATGTCACCAAAGGTTGTTTTGACTTTCCTATATGCTCAGTCTGTCCTTCCGACAATATCTTTTTCGATGTCTTCACATTTTTCGTGCAGCCATTTCGTCTTAGCTTCCCTGCACTTCGTATTTATTTCATTCCTCAGCGACTTGCGTTTCTGTATTCTTAAGTCTCCCAGATCATTTTTACACTTCCTTATTTCATCGATCAATTGAAGTATTTCTTCTGTTATCTATGGTTTCATCGCAGTTACCTTCTTTGTACCTATGTTTTCCTTCCCAACTTCTGTGGTGGCTTTTTTTAGAGATGTCCATTCCTCTTCAACTGCACTGCCTACTGATCTATTCCTTATTGCTGTATTTATAACCTTAGGGAACTTGAAGCGTATCTCGTCATCCCTTAGTACTTCCGTGTCCTACTTCTTTGCGTATTGATTCTTCCTGACAAATGTCTTAAACTTCAGCCTACTCTTCATCACTACTATGTTGTTATCTGAGTCTGTATCTGCTCCTGGGTATGCCTTACAATCCAGTATCTGATTTCGGAATCTCTGCCTGACCATGATGTAATCTAACTCAAATCTTCCCACATCTCCCGGCCTTTTTCAAGAATACCTTTTCCTCTTGTGATTCCTGAAGAGAGTATTCGCTATTATTACAGAACTCAATTAATATTTCTTCTCTCTCATTCCTTGTGCCAAACCCATATTCTCGTGTAACCTTTTCTTCTACTCCCTCCCCTAGAACTGCATTCCAGTACCCCATGACTATTAGATTTTCATCTCCCTTTACGGACTGTATACCCTTTCAATGTCCTCATACACTTTCTCTGTCTCTTCATTTTCAGCTTGCGACGTCGGCATGTATACCTGGACTATCGTCGTCGGCGATGGTTTGGTGTCGATTCCGATAAGAATAACCCTATTAATGAACTGTTCATAGCAACACACTCTCTGCCCTACCTTCCTAGTCATAACGAATACTACTCTTGTTATACCATTTGCTGCTACTGCTACTGCTATACTCAACTAACGAGAAGTCCTTGTCGTCTTTCCACTTCACTTCACTGACATTCCACCCCCGACTCGTAGAATGTTATTATTTCATTGATTATTCAATCTCTTTCTCATGGTAATCTCCTCCTTGGCAGTTCCCTCCCGGAGATCCGAATGGTGGACTGTTCCGGAATCTTTTGCCAGCGGAAAGATCATCATGACACTTCTTCAATTACAGGGCACATGTCCTGTTGATACACGTTACATGTCTTTAATACAGTGGTTTCCATTGCCTTCTGCATCTTCATGCCATTGATATTTCTTGATTCTTCCGCCTGCAGGGTCAGTTTCCCACCCCTAAGACAAGAGAGTGCCCTAACCTCTGTCCGCTTCTCCGCCCTGTTTGACAAGGCCGTTCACAGAATGAGGGTGACTTCTTATGTCGGAAGTCTTCGGCCGCCAGTGCTGATTATTAATCAAAATTACAGTAGCGACGAGTTTCGAACACAGGATGGAAGACGTTTTGATTATTAAACAAAGACGCTACCCCATGAGCGCGGGTGACGCCATAACCCAGTGACTAGTCATATAAATCTCCTGGTCATGATTTGCTTTCTGCTTAAAATTTAACCACAACTTCTCTACCTCCATCTTACTGAAACGAAGTGATCTCAGCTCACTGTCTAAGTGAGATGCCAACAAATCTTTGCCTTAGTTTTCTAGCAAAAGTACTGTCTAGCCTCCTCGACTGATTAATTACTTTCGTAACCATAGCTGCTATAATGACGTCATGATCACAAGTCCCCATCTCTTCACTGACACTGTCAGTAAGCTCCGGCCAATTTGTGGCTACAAGGACTAACATATTTCCAATGCGTGTGGGCTGCCGAACTATGGCCGCCCCCCCCCCTCCCCCATTTTGATCTTGGGTAATAAGACCCAGGTTCTTAGTCGCTGTACTATACCTTTGCTGTGGTGCTCGACTTGGAGACTCCTCGTGGTGGATGAAATTTTCCCTGACGGTGTTCTGCAAACGACAGGTAGAAAGGAGGGTGGCATTACGTTCCTAAGCAGCATTCCTTGCGTCTATGTCCCCCCAGATTCCATACTACCCCACTGTGTCTCATGAAATTAGGGCATATGATACTGTTGATGGCGATCCATCCGTCTGATGGGGACATTAAGCGTTGGGACTATTCGAGGAGAAGACTATGTGCCGTTACATGGTTATAGCTCTCCCTCCACTCATCATCATCCTACAACACAGACTCAACACTATAGGGTACATACTTACAGTACACACATCAACGCCCCGCAAATACTCATAGGGTACAATGCGGCACAGTTCTCACCTATACGCAAGGAAAGGAGCCTGTCTGCGCGGAGGAAGAAAGCCGTTTCCGACAGGCGGCTGAACCCACTCCATGAGATATCACACTACACAGTGCCATAAGATATTTACATATTTTTGACGACTCACGACAGTCGTAAGTGGTTTCTTTTGTTTACACCTTTTTTCCTTCACTAGCTTGTTCTCTCGCATAGACTGCATGACTTGCACAGATTTTTTGTTAATTTTTAATCGAGTTTTTATGTTGTTCACAAAATGAAAAACATTATAAACTTTTCATGCCTATTGAGGCTATAGAAGCATGGAGTTTACCGAATGTACTCCTGACTAAAAAGCGATTCTAGTTGCTGGAGTCCAAAGTTTACGTTCATCACGTTTTTTGTGTTCATATGGAGATATTTCTACTGAAGCTTTCTTCTCCTAACATGCATTTCTTTATGTCTAACAGGAATGTTAAATACAACTATCATAGGTTTAGGTTTAAGATTTTTAAAAAATATAGATATATATTTCTTTAAACATTTTCATCCCTTATTTCAGCCCCTTCGGGACCGAATCTCCAAAAGGAGTGTAATGCATATTTTTTTAAAACAAACATAATTTTTTAAACCAAACACAAATTTTTTTTAAACCAAACACATTTTGTCATAGATTTATCTCAAAAGTATTTTCATAATGATATAATTTAGTAAAACTTTTCTTTGATTATTTTACAATCTTAGGGTGGTGATTTTCAAAAAATGCTGAAGCTCGTATTTTTTATTTATAACTGGGAAATCTAATAGCAATTTTTACATACGTAGCTTTAAAAATGTTTTAATAATGATTTATGTCCAAAAAAACTTTCACGCACTACTTTACTTCCGTAGTGGTAGAACTGCCGAAAATGCTGAAACACATATTTCTTTATTTCTGACTGTAGTTTTAGCTTCAAACTTGCCTTAATAGCGACATATGTTCAAAGAGCCTTTCATATCCTGTTTCAACCTCTTCGTAGAGAAGTTTCGAACACTCCTTTTTTAAACGATGCCTATAATGTAAGATCCACACCAGCCCCGTGTTTCAAGTCTCTATCCTTAGCGGTTTGGGTTGGGAAACGATGAGTCAGTGAATCAGTCCTAGCCTATTTCACACCCTTAGGTATTTAATTTGCAACCGAGAAGCCAAACAATCATTTTCAAAGATTTGGCTTTAAAAATGTTTTCCAAACGAAATATTCTTATAAAACATTTCACCTCCAGTTCCCCCTGCGCCACCTCCCTTCTGGGTTGGGTTTCCAGAAGCAGTGAATGCATATCTTTTTATTTTTAACAGACCAGTTAAATATAAACTTTAATAGACCTAGCTTATAATGATTGTGTAATGAAATGTTTCCACAAAAAATTTCATTCCCTATTTTACCTCCATAGGGTTGAATTTTCATAAACAGTAAAAAGCTTTTTTTATTTCTAGTTGGGAAGGCAAATTCAAGTTTTCGTAGATTCAGCTTTAAAAATATTTGAATAATGAAATATTTTCATAAAACATTTCATTTCCTACTTTACCCCTATAAGAGTCGAATTTCCAAAAACACTTACACTTACCAATTTTCACAGATGTAGCCTTAAAAACACTTAGAAATTCTTAAATAATAATTGATTTAAAAAAAACTTATATCCACTATTTCACTACCACGGGGATTAAATTTCCAAAGTTGCTGAAACGACTATTTCTTTATTTCTTACCGAGAAAGCAAATATCAATATTCGTACGTTTAGTTTCAAAATTGCCTTAATAGCGACATATTTTCAAATATATTTTTTCGAAAAACCCTTCTTGAACGACACCTACAGTGTAATATCAACACTCTCCCCACATCTGAAGCCTCGATCCTTTGCGATTTGTGCTGGGCGGTTTATGCTGGCCGCTGAGTGAATCAGTCAGTCAGGACATTGCCTTTTATAGATATTAACGTAAAATGGAGTGAATAGAAAGTTTTCACCTTTAAAAATCAGAGTTATATGTCATTATGGGTCCTCTGCCTATCTTTAAACATATAATTAGATTTGGAACATAGCTCATGATTTTATGATATAAAATTTGGAGTTTCTATTTGCGCTACTGAAGGTGATGAATAGAAACAGTAGCGTTAACTTCATTTTTTTATTTAATAGACATAGCAGGGAATATGGACATGTCAAAATCTGTTTCGATTCTAGGAGAATTAAAAACAAAATTTACCTGGTTAAAGAAAAGTTTTTTATGCACTACAAAACTGAGAATATTGTTTGAACTGTGGTTTCTTATTCTGTTTTCGAATTAAACTATTGTGTATCTACTTTCGTTATTGTAACATTAAACTGATGAACTTGGTATTATTTGTTACGTCACTGACATCGCCTTCAAAAACGATTATCTCTTTGAGTCTACAAGTCGTAGGTACCCTCTGAAGTAACGGAGAGCTTTCGAACAACCTCGCCTTGACTAAAATATAACTTATGATCCATTGAATATAACGTGCTTAATAATCTTTGATTTAAAAGGACACCAACATATTCTTTGCTTTCTAAATAAAAAAAATTATATATGTGCATTCTAAACGACTTGCTGCTTTTTGAATGTATTTTAAGCACAGCATAAGTCCCTGGGTTGAGGACAGTCTCAGGGGATTCTCCATGTGCGTCTATTTTTCTATTAACGAAACACTAGTCAGATTAAAGTATATTCTAAAAATGATGTTTCGGTTAATGAAACAGATTTATAAATTTATCTTCCAGGTGCTGGTACTTAAATTAGATTGTTACTTAAAGATAACGTAAGAAGTGAGTAAATTCAACATACATCCAATTTTGGGCATAGAGTAAACAAAACAACTGACAGTGTCACCAACTTTGAAATTCATAATTTCCTTGTTAGATTGGTCCACTACCAATCCAAACAAACAACTCTTTGACTTCCTATTGACCCCATTTTTTATTCACCCCATTTTACAGTAATAAGCTACCAACAAGTGTTATAATCACAATGGACATTAAATATTTTATACTTGACTGCTTAACAAATCATTGTGTTCTGCAAATATGAACAAATGTACCCACTAATAATGACCTAATTGTTCTGAATGATTTTTCTGACAATAAAAATAGTTGCGTGCATAATAGAAGTACCTGAATTCGAGTAATGGTAGAGTTTATTAACGACCAAACTAATAACAAAACTAATTTGGATATTTCTGACAAGGCTTGTTTGGAAAATTTACACAGCGTTGAGAACAGAAACAGCAGGAAACGGCCGTTCAAATATATTTGAAGACATATTTTATATGATCGAAAACAATATTCCACATAATACATTCTCTAAACAGTATTCAGAAAGTAGTACACAGCGTCTTCTTACTTTGTCTGTCGTTTCACTTAAAAGCACCAATATTATCAAAAAAACTCTATCTTGGTCTTCAGCAGAGTTGAGTTTTTCACTGTTGCAACAATGTTCACTAAAACATTCTTCTTTTGTTTATACTCTTATTTATACGTAATTATGGATTTTTCTTTACTGAGATTTTGAAGAACCTGAACAATCTTTTTCTTTCAGTATTTCTTACGCCCTGTGGGAGAAAACTTAAAGGATAAACATGAAGTCTTCAAGCAACTAGACCATTAAGTTTTGTCTTTTCGTATTAGTATGTGGTTGTTTTAATTCTGACCTTTACATTTTTTATTCCTTTAGGACAGTGCGGTCTTTCTTTCTCTCATTTGTAATGAGGAATATTCTAAACAAATTTACATTCATTAGAATAAAAGGGTTGAAACAAAAACCTCAAGGTGGATTAATAATTTATGGAAGACTCTGAATAGATTTAATTATCACCTATTTGTTTGTCATTCATCTTTCCTCGCAGGTTGTACAAGAACAAGAGGAAAGACCCTCACGATGCCGCTAAGTTAGTATTTAACTAAGAACAAGCAAGGATAAAATACCGATGGAAAGTAAAAGTCGGCAGAGACTGTAATTAGGAAAGTGCAAGCAAACGAAGAAAGTTTTTCACATTCATCTTTTGATATACTGCTTCCTTTTCTCGTAAGACAAGGATGAGAATTTTGTAGAGCAAAAACTACTGCAGTCGTAATGTATTTAATATATGCGCTAAGAATACAATGCTGAAGAGCCGTATTAAGCATTTTTATTTATGAAAGTGTGTGAAGTGAATTTTTGTGTGATTAAGACATGCCCCAGTGCCCACGGAGTCCTTAGCTACCTGTATCTTCAGCAAAATTGTAAGGAAGCCCGTGGCTCAAAGGACTACGGATAAGGAGACATTTTAGCAATGTGAATTCATATTCAATTACTAATATTCAATTAATAATTATTATTTATCACAATATCTTTATCAATATATTACAAGGTATGCGACTGCATAATATTAATAATTTGTTCTAACAGTTAATATTTGTGCATGCCTGCACCTATTGGCGTACTGTAGTTTCTGTTCAATAAATTACTTAATGGTGGACGAGAAGGCGAATGCGTCTTATCTATCTGAATGGCGAACTAGAACTAGCTATCTTTGTGGATTGACTCTGCCTTCGAAAACAGGAAGACAAAGAAAAGTGAGAAGGTACATCCCGAAAAAATGACCGTAAACCATAATAAAGAGGCAGACGCGGCTATGCGCGCGTCTTGTGGTGGATAAAGGGGCGCAGACGCTCTGGCGAGCATGGTTTTGATATTTTGACAGCTAAAGGAGACGTGGACGCCACTGAGTCACGCGAGTCTTGCGGTGTCATCAAAAGCTTGCGGCAATTTTAGTCATCAGTGATTGGAGGAAACTATGAGCATGACAATTATCGAGAAAGATTAGAAGGTAAACGCGAGTGCTGACTCCAGAAAACAGAGGCATCCTGGCTGTTTGCGGGAAATGTGAAGAAAGTAGGCACCAAAGCTAAAATAAGTGACCAGCATAAATATTAAATATTACTAAATTTACTAAAAACTGAACCAAAAGAGTTGTTCAGAAGCCAGTAACATGGTAATAAAGACAAAAATAAGATGAGTGAGTGGATAAAAGCACCCTCGCGATTGGATAAGGAGTTGTTCAGTTATTTTATGTTACAGGTTTTGTTAAAAATAACGTAAAAAACAGTGTAGACCGCGAAAAATGTTTTGTTTTAAAAAAACAGTGACCAGCTTCCGCCAATGTCTGATCATCCTCAGATCGTTAAATACTCTGTAAATGGAGTAACATAAAAGCTATTAGAGGACACATGAAGATAAACACAAAAAACTATATAGCTACAGTGAGTAGTCTAATCAGTTCAGAGTATGGATTGAGAGTAAATCGAAGAAAGACTAAATTAATGAGAAACAGAAAAAAGTGAGAACACCAATAAATTTACATCGGGATTGGTGGTCAAGAAGTAGTTGCTACCTAGGCAGCAAAATAACGGATCACGGAAGGACATAAAAAAACAGACTAGCACTGACAAAAAAAGGCGTTCCCGCCCAAGAGCAGTCCAGTAGTATCAAACATAGGCCTTAATGTGAGGAATATGTTTATGAGATTGTACTTTTGGAGCATTGAACTGTGGGAAACCCGGAAAAGTAGAGAATCGAAGCGTATTAGGTGTAGTGCTATAGAGGAATGTTGATAATTAGGTAGACTGGTAAGGTAAGGAATGAGGAGGTTCTGTGTAGAATCGGAGAGGAAAGGAATATATGGAAAATACTGATAAGGATAAGGGACAGGATGATAGGACATCTGTTAAGACCTTCCAGTTTAACTTCCATGGTACTACAGAGAGCTGCAGAGGGTAAAAAAGTGCAGAGGAAGATAGAGACTGGAATACACTCAGCAAATAATTGAGGCCGTATTTTGCAAGTGCTATTCTGAGATGAAGAGGTTGGCACAGGAAAGGAATTCATGACTGGCAGCAGCAAATCAGTCAGAAGACTGATGACCAAAAAAATAAATAAATAAATAAGAAAAACTATTGCTGATTGCTGGAGATGGCGGCATGGAGCACAAAATTTTTCTAGGCTGGAGTGAAGAGACGTTGCTGCATGACGTGCAGCTGCGTCGCATAAATACCAAGAGTTAGGCCCACCGGCTCCAGCATGACGTCATTGATAGCCACTGGATCTCAAATACGAATAAAATCAGTAAAAATACGATTGTAGTATGAAATACTTGGATGACGAACGCAGTTGTGTAATTATAAAAACAGGCCAGCATAAAATATAATAAAATAACACGTGAAAGTTGCTTAATAAAGGAATAATCCATTAACATTTGGCCTAGACCCAAAGTTCCCTCCATGGGAATTTGTGCTTAACGAATGTTGTACAAAGATTACGTACAAACAAGCCACCAGTAACCGTAGTAGCGTTATGAAGATCGATAAGTTCCAATTTCTGGTGAAAGATACAAAAATATATCTTACAATTTTTAACGCGGAACGTAATCATATTTTTATAAAGAAAGGTAATAAGTACGTTAGAACCAACAGGATGAGTAGAGGACAAATATGTCTAATTTTAATGTCAATTGTTATTGACTTATTGTTTTTTGATACGTCCTTTACGTTTTTAGCATCATTGGTACTGTTCCTGTTGTATCTGATGTAATTATTACCTCATTTGTATATAATTATGATATGTTCCGGATCAAAATTAGTAAGCCACTTTCTGTATCTTTGATTGGAAATCGGAGCATATCGATCTTCTTACCGTGAGTATGGTTAATGGTGGCTTCCTTGTAAGTTATCTTTACGCAACGTATTTTACACAAAAATCCCCGTGGTGGACAATTTGGGCTTAATTCGAATGATAATTGTTTATTTCTTTATTAGTTTCTTTTACGTATTGTTTTATTACCTTTTATGCAAGGCTATTTTTATAATAGTAGTCGTGATCGAAATATTTCATACTGCAACTGTAATTTTACAGATTTTGTTCGTATTTGACGTATATTGGCTATCATTGACATAACGGTGGAGGCGGTGGACGGAGCTCCCGCGATTTTTGCGACGGCAACTGCACGTCACACAGCAGCTACTCGACACAGCAGCCAAGAGCAGTTAGTGCTCCATGCCACCAGCTCCTGCAGTCATCAATTATATTGTAGTTATGTAATCTTTTACTGTTGTGTTTATCTTCATGTGTCTCCTCACAGCTTTCATGTTAATCCATTTACAGAGTACGTAACGGTCTGAGGGTGATCAGATAGTTGTTGAAACGGTCACCGTTTCCTAAAATAAGATGTTTCATGCGGTCTAGACAGTTTTTATCATATTTTAATAGCATTTAGTGACCGTTAACATTTACTAAAACCATGTTTCAAAACTTTCACAAGTTTTGTGTCTAGAATGAACTTCGAAAATTAATAACTTGACAAGACCTTTTCCGTCTGGCCGCATGGACGTGATGCTCTAAATAGATTTTTAGACCACTTCATCAGTCTTCATCCTCGCATTAAATTTACTATGGAGGTTGAAAGTTATGGGATGCTTCCATTTTTAGACGTTATGATTTATAAAAAACCGGATGGCACTCTGGGACACAGTGTTCACCGAAAGCCGACTCACACAGATCGGTATCTGCATTCTAAGAGTTGTCATCCACCACACCAACGCAGTGGCGTCCTTAGGACTATGGTACGGAGAGCAAATGCATGCCATTTCCGACGCAGACAGCTTAATCCACGAACTTGCACATTTTCTGGCTCTTTTTAATGAAAATGGATATTCAGAGAAGCAGATTCGTCGGGCTATGGAGTTTGGACCATCTCTGGAAGTGCATGAAGAGGAACATAGATCGGCGACCTTTCTTTCTTATGCTGGAGGCATATCGTTTAAGATTGGACGAATTTTAAGGAATTTTAACATTAAGAGTGTGTTCCGTCGGCCTTCTAAGATTAGGGCACTACTTGGCTCTGTGCAAGACGATTTGGGGCTTAGAAAACCCGGTGTATACAAAATTCCGTGTCAATGTCGGAAGGCTTATATTGGCCATTCGATTCGCACAGTTCGTGACAGGTGTGTGGAACAGCGCCGTCATACGAGGCTACAACAGCCGGAAAAATCAGCAGTAGCAAAACATTGCTTAAATGAGGGACCCAGTATGAAATTTGATAAAACTGTGGTACTTGCCAACATTCCCAGTTTTTGGAACAGTGTCTATAAGGAGGCGATTGAAATAAGGTTGACGGATAATTTAATGAGCAGAGACAATGGGTTTTCTCTTAGCAAGACGTGGATTCCTGTATTGTCTCGCATCGAAATTGAACGTTCTTCGATGCGGTCCTGAGTGCGATATATCGTTGCCAGCAGTGTTCGTTGCCAGCAGTGTCCTGCTAAGGGCGTCGCCCCTCTTGCAGGGCAGTAACCGTGATGGGCGGCTCATGCGCCGTGTAATGAACGGTGACCTATACAGAACGTCGATTTGCATCCTGGCGTCAGTTCCCAGCTCATCAGTAGTAGCAGCATTTTCCTGAAGATGACGACCAGCTGGATCGCCGAAATATCGAGTGAAGTTGATTTTAGGATCTGGCAGCAAACCCGAAGAGACTTTCAGGACTTATTACGCTGGGAAAGCGTAGACTTCATGTCTGGGGACTTTGGAGGCCAGACGTTGTGTTCAAACTCAGAAGCGTGTTCCTGGAGCTACTCTGTAGCAATTCTGGACGTGTGGGGTGTAGCATTTTCCTGCTTTTTGCCCAAGTCTGTCGGAATGCATAATGGCAATGAATGGATGCTGGTGATCAGTTAGGATGCTTACGTACGTGTCACCGGTCAGAGTCGTATCTAGACGTAACAGGGGTACCATGTACTCCAAACGCACATGCCCCACTCCATTACAGAGCCTCCAACACCTTGAACAGTTCCCTGCTGACATGCAGAGTCCATGGATTCGTTACGTTGTCTCTATACCAGTACACGTCCATCCGCTAGATACAATACAGTACAATACAATTCGACCAAGCAACAATTTTCCAGTCATCAATAGTCCAATGTTGGTGTTGACGGGCCCAGGCGAGGCGTAAAGCTTTGTGTCGTGCAGTCATCAAGGGTACACGACTGGGCCTTCGGATGCGAAAGCCCATATCGATGATGTTTCGTTGAATGGTTCATACGCTGACACTTCATGATGGCCCAGCTTTGAAATCTGCTGCTTTGAACGATTCTTGCACGATCTTTGTCTAACCGCAGCGATGAAGAAGAATTGAGGTTTTACCGCATTCCTGATTTTCAAGGTACACTCGTGAAATTGTCGCACGGGAAATCCCCACTTCATCGCTACCTCGGGAATACTGTATCCCATTACTCGAGGGTCGACTATAACACCACATTCAAAGTCACTTGTATCATGATAACCTGCCATTGTGGGAGCAGAAATCGACGTAACAACTACGTCCGACACTTGTTGTCTGATATAGGTGTTGCTGACCGCAGCGCCGTATTCTGCCTCTTTCTCTATCTCTATATTTGAATACGCATGCCTGCACCAGTTTCTTTGGCGCTTCAGTGTAGAAGCTCAAGAGAAACAAGTTGATGTTTTGAAGGTTATGAGCCAAGGCTGCAGCTTTTCACCGCCGTTGTTCAATTTGTACCTCGATGATGTAATGTAAGAAGTGAAAAGATGTTTCAGGATAGGAATAAAAGTGCAAGTGGAACCGATTTATATGCTAAGTTTAGAAGACTTGAAAGGCATACTGAAGGGAATTGGTAGCGTACGGTGTAAATAGAAACAAAGCAATGTCTATAGTGATGAAGAGTAAATTAGTAGAAAAGAGGAGAACGACTTTACATGAAATCTGGAAACCTCTCAGTAGTAGAACGAGTGAAAGAATTCTACAATATAGGAACCAAGATTACAGAAGATGTCCAAAACAAAGATACCAGAAATAAGTTACCGCAGGCGAAGAAGCCTTTCTTTATAAAAGAAATGTACTGGTCTTAGAGAGTGACTTGGAACTAAGGAGCACCATCCTCAAATCGTGCTCTTGAGCCACAACCTTATAAGGAAGGTGGGTCATCTGAAATACGGATAAGAAGAAACCGGAAGCATGTCAAAAGTGATGCTTTTGAAGGATGTTAAAAATAGAGTGGAAAGACTAAGTACAAAATCAACAAGCATTACAAGGAAAACGTGTGACATCTGTTGCGGGGCAAGCAGAAACAAATAATTTGGTATTGGGAAGAGTAGCAGAGGGCAAAAAATTGTAGGGGCAGACAAGTTCTCGAATATGCAAACCAAAATAGACGGTGGCGTGTGCAATAAGCACGCAGCGGCGGAAAACTTGATACAAGATAGGACTAGATAATATCCGTGTTTAGGGAAGAGAATAATTTCCTGCTAACCCAAAGATGCCAGCAGCAAGTTGCTATTTCATGCATGCGGCCCTGCAGCGCTAATTGCCTTTCATTCACACACAGCAGCCACTGATTTACCAAATCGCATCCAAAAAGTCTGAACTGTTACCGGAAAATAAATCGTGGACTAGTACGTATCAATTAGCCCCCTTTTTAAGAAGATCCACTGGCCACTAAACGTGTTTATGGCCATTATGAAGACCTTATCTCTCTCCGTAACCGATGACGTAAGGTTCACGTACTGACCGGAAAAGAGTCTGCGTTCACCCTACAACGTTTGATCGTTAGTAACCTCTCCTTATTCGGCATCAACGTCCATGCAAGCCTTTTCTCCCACTACAAGTTTATCGCTTTGCTATAAGAACTAGTTTGACTCAGATGCGGCTGTGTCTCAAGAGATTGGCGATGAAAGACATGTGTCAAGAAAGAAGTAAGTGAATTTCTTCTTTACATATAATTTTCTGTATGTTTGTTAGCTGCTCAAAAAATGTTTCCCGTTATATGATTACTACGTTGTGTTTGTAGCTTAGATCCAAGAAGAGTAGACATTGAAAGGGTAAGGCTGAAATGCACCGGTTTCAGCCACCTTCCGTGAAATTAATACTTTTAGAGATTAACTTGGATTCATTTAATTCAAGAGATTATTTTCTGCTACCTTCTAAACATAGTCATCTCTGGGATAAGGATTACGTAGGAAATCTTTTTTATTGATTTTATTTCCTTTTTATTTCATAATAGCATACTATGTTGACCCCACCCACAATCCTAACCTTGAATATGATGAATGTATGTATGATGTATGAATATGTGAATGAGTGGAAGTGCATGTGCGGTCGCAGAATCAGAATAGCTTTCTTTATTCATGATCCAGAATCGTGGGAACGTCCACCGACTTCAGTTTGTGGCTTGTGGTCGGACCACAAAAGAGACGACAGTTTGTCCTACTCTTTTTAAAAATTGCGTCTTACAGTAGATCAGGCAGGCCAACGTGCAATATTAGGAAATTTTCCAACGAATTGTTATTCAAATTGTGTACAGTAAACTGCCGGACGGCTTGACCGACTGGCGTTGGCGTTTATGTCGTCGACCTGTTCAGAAAAAGTGACTGAGAAACTTTATAAATTTTCTGGGCTAGTAAGTCGGAGTCTAAGGGTGTGGTGAGGAACACATATTGCTTTCGAGCGCGATTCGGATTGAATATTTTGACAAAGATTCCTGTTAGTCATTTCGTTTCATAATATAGGTAATTCATGTAGTAATTAAGTCCAAGTATAAAGGGAGTTACGTAGCTAAATTTTGGATTTGTAAATTTTATCGATTTCTACTTAGTTTTTCGAAGGACGACTTGATATCATTATCAGTCCACGTTCTCACTTTTCCATCGTGTTCTAAAGAATTTCTTGAACCGAATCGATGGTCATAATCCAGGATTGACGGCAACAGATTGAAATCCGTTATTTAAGTAGGCTGTTTACGTTTTTATATTGGTAACGCCACGTAGCGCTCTGTATGAAAATCACTGGCTGTGCTGTGTGCAGTCTGTGGCTGGTTGGCTTTATTGTAATATTCGCTATTGTAGTGTTGGGCAGTTGTATGTGAACAGCGCGTAGCGTTGCGCAGTTGGAGGTGAGCCGCCAGCAGTGGTAGATGTGGGCAGAGAGATGGCGGAGTTTTGAGAGTGAATGATCTGGACGTATGCCCATCAGAGACAAACAAATGGTTCAAATGGCTCTGAGCACTATGGGACTCAACTGCTGTGGTTATCAGTCCCCTAGAACTTAGAACTACTTAAACCTAACTAACCTAAGGACATCACACACATCCATGCCCGAGGCAGGATTCGAACCTGCGTCCGTAGCAGTCGCACGGTTCCGGACTGCGAGCCTAAAACCGCGAGACAACCGCGGCCGGCCATCAGAGACAGTAAATTAGTAAGACTGGATGTCATGATATATATGACTTTTGAACTCTATTAAGGTAAATACATTGTTTCGTTCTCTATCAAAGTCTTTCATTTGATAACTATGCCCATCAGTAGTTAGTGCCTTCAGTAGTTAGAATCCTTTATTTAGCTGGCAGTATTGGCGCTCGCTTTATTGCAGTAGTTCGAGTAACGAAGATTTTTGTGAGGTAAGTGATTCATGAAAGGTACAGGTTATTGTTAGTCAGGGACATTCTTTTGTAGGGATTATTGAACGTCAGATTGTGTTGTGCTAAAAATATTGTGTGTCAGTTTATTGATGATCTGAATAAGTAAAGAGAGAAATGTCTGTGGACGTTCAGTTTTGCTTAGCTGTTTGAAAATTAAATAACGTAAGGGGTTTATCAGCACAATCATTCATAAATTTTTCTAAGGGGATTTTTCAGTTGGAACTATTAGGATTTGCTTTGATATGATGAACTTATCTTCCAGTCACTTTGCTTTCAACCTGTAATAAGTGTTTGAGTTTTACTACATTCACAAAAGCACCCATGTCCCAGCATTCTGACGACACGATACTTGCCTGAGAAAATTACGTCAAGAGCGTTTGTTAAGAACCCACCGGCCGTAAGGAACTATATTATTCAGATGGCTTTGCTTTGTTAAAAGACTACTAAAATAGAGGAGCGAACGCGTCGTTGATAATGTCCTCGTTCATGGAATATAGCACGTTAGTTTTTCCCCACGTGTATATCATCATTACCTTCCATCTCGTCTTATTATTGACAACAGCTGACCTGATTCAGAAATTACTGTTTAAACGATTAGTAAAATTTATTCCCTAATCGCTTGTGCTGAAGTAACTTAATTAGCTTTCGTCGTGTATGCAGATCAATCATTGGGCCAAATTCTCTCTTAATTACTTCGGGGAAAACTGCAGTCAGTGAAACTTGCAAAAGTGTTGCCAATGTTCGTAATGTGAAAACATGGTGCTGAAACCATAAAACCTGGATTACGCAGCAGTGGAAGAAAGTCATTTGGTCGGATGAGTCTTGTTTCACACCGATTCGAACTTATGGACGATTACGTGCCTCAAGAGTGAAACATGGCGGCGGTTCGGTGAAAATGCGGGCAGCCGTGTCACTATTCCGCAAGATCGCATTACTGCCAAGGGTTGTGTCACCATTTTGTCTCATCAGGTCCGTACCGTGTTACAGATGTTGATGCTGTGTTTCAGGACGGCAGAAACCCTTTTCACACAGCTCGGTCGCGCAATCCAAAACAGGTTTTGTGAGCACAAGGATGCATTGTCGCATCTGCCCTGGCCAGATCTCACTATTATTGAGCTTTAGTCTACTTTGAAGAGATGGGCGCGTGGTCGCTATGGACCTCCATCATCATTACTTGAACATGAGACTATTTTACAGAGAGAAAGGTAAAAGATTCCAAGATTCCTTTGAAAACTACCATACAAGACCTGTATTTACCCATTCCGAGACGACTGTACGCTGTTCTGAATGCCAACGGCTTTCTTACACCGTATTAGGCATGATAATGTGTTGTGTTTCTATGTTCCTATATTTTTGTGCGACCGCTGAATTTAATCAAATTTTGTTTTAGACAGGTCTTGCTTTGCGAGCAAGACAATGAAGCGTCGACTGTTTATTGCACTAACGTTAATCGTTCTTCCCCGCGAAACTTTAAAAAACGCATCATTGGATAAAAGGCAGTAATGTTTTTCCGCTATTTTAGCACATATATAAGTTACTACACGTTGTATTTTTCACCGTTTTATCACATGCGTTTATAGGATCATTCTGTGAATATCGAAATTATCTGTCTGACGTAAACACGTGGTTAAGTCCTCCAGATACCTCAAAAGCTGTTGCTTTTGTGGAGAACGTTCACAGTATGCAGTTCGATAGTGAAATGTTAACAACGAAACATACCAGAGAAAACTAGGGTCAGGACCAAGAAGAGAAGCAACGGCAAGAGATGACTTCTTACAATTTCATGTTCTCGGTATCCGCTACACCACCACCTTTGAAATACGAAATCTAATATATCAAGTTCGAGGGTCTATTGAGATAACCTTCGGTCGTTAATGAAAGTTTGGTCCAGGTAGTGGACAATAAGGTGAAAGAAAACAGACGCCTTACGATTTCCTCCTTACGGGATGACTTTCCTAATGTTTCTCGTAGTGTTTTGTATGGCATTATGACCGAGCACTTGAATTACCGAAAATGTGCGCAAGTTGGGTACCGAAAATGTTGACGGATGTGCACAAAACCAAACGTTTATACGGTGCATTGACTTTCCTTGAGAGGCACCACAACGACGGTTATGATTTCTTAAGCCAAACTGTTACGGGCAATGGGTGGCCTACGTCACACCAGAACCAAAGCAACAGCCCATGGAAGTTGAGCAAGGGCATCGTTTTGCTGTAAGACAATGCCCGTCCGCATTTGGCGAATCAGACCAAAGATCTCATTCTTTTCGATAGGAAATTCTAGATCGTCCTCCGTACAGCCTCGATCTTGCGTCCAGTGACTACCATCTGTTCCTGCAATTGAAGAAACACCTGGGCGGTCAGCGTCTTCAAGACGGTGACGAAGTCAAAACAGTGGTGATGCAGTTGTTAACAAGTCAGGCGGCAACTTCTATGAGGAGGGTATTCAAAAACTGGAACAACGTTATTACAAGTGCCTCAGTATTCACGGAAATTACGTAGAAAAGTAGATTAAGGTACAGAATTTAATGTAAAAATAAAATTATTGAGATATATTAGCATGTCTTTTTTAAATTTCAGAACGGTAATTACTTAAAAAACACGCCTCGTAAAAGCTTTGTTTACGTCTATGGCACTAGAAAATACCTTACACTTGAAATTTACGCCATCGACAATAACAAAATAGACTACCAACTCCCAAAGCAACATCAAAGGTCAAGATTTCAGTTCAAAAAGTTTTTGAACCCATACATACGTTAGGAAACTGTTAACAAATAGATGAGTTACAGAAAGTCTTAGCAAGAGTTTTGTCCTCACGTATTTGATTCGTAAAATTTCATGTTCTTGCCACTAACATGACGTCGCTGTTTCAATGGAACACGGTAGCTCTGAAGATAAAAACGATCTTTTAAAGAGGCATGACATGAAATGAAGCTTAGTTTTATAGGAAGATGATGGAATTCGTGTTTTTAATTAAGCATCTACCATCTCGTTTTGCGAAGGGAATTCTTTGAAGTGCAAAGTACTAAAAGAGCCAAAGAACATAGAAAACGGAACACTACTGTATCGCGTGTGTAGGTCGGCAGCCTCTGAACAAAATGGCGATCGGAGCGTTTGTTATCGGGCGTAACGCATTGCCGGGATCAGCGGCCGCGCCCTGAGACACGCCGTGGCCCGCTGATGGACCGCTCGACCTGCAGATAAATGCCCGCTTTTTTCTGCGTTGAGCCTGAACAGCCATTTGCGGCGGACGGGCACAAAAACAGCTGCAGCTATCCCAGAGCCAGTGTGATGTCGCGCCAAGACCAGCCGCGGGCCATCTGTCTCCAGGGCTCTGCCGGGCCGGTTGCTTCCGAGCTGCGACCGACTCACTGCGGGATAGCGTCTCTCAAGTGATAAACAGGGAAACGGATCATATCGGGAGAGAATGTCCCACGTATGCGATTTCATACATATACAGGGTGTAATGGATGTAAGTGCAAATATTTCTGTTGACGACTTAGGACGGTGTACTGAAAAACATAACATTCGCTCGGTCGTGGAGCTTTGTGCTGAACATAAGCGCCATATAAAACAAAGGGATCTTGACAAGTCGGACATAGTAGAGCATTGCCTAGAAAACAGACATGAAATACATTTCAGAAATACAAAAGTGTTGGCTCATGCACCTACATATTGAGACTCCATTATAAAGGAAGCGGCCGAGATTCATTTAAACAACAATAATTTGAGCAGAGATCAGGGGTACAGACTCAGCAGAGCATGGGGGCGGGCGTTGGACATCGAAAGAAAGCAGAGACATAGGCGCGGCAGTTTCAAAACGTGGCGCCTGCCCCTGGCGCCATCTGACGTCACCGCTGCTGCCACGGGCAGTAGCTCTGCTAGCTGGCCGGGTCGACTTACGCGCTCGCGCCACATTGGGTCTATCTGATTGGCTGGTGATGATGTCATCATGCCTGTACAAGTGAGAAATCGTAGCAGCCTCGGCAGTCAGTGAACTCCTGACGACAATGGCGGAGATGGCCATCGACAGCTCGAGTATTTTATTCCAATTGACGCGGCTGGAGAACCGAGAACGTTCATTGGAATTGACGCGGCTTGAAAACCTTTGAACGTTTTATTCACGTATGTCGTCGCAAAAGACTCCGAGGACACATTACGTTAGTATTTACATCATTTAAGGACTAATAATTATAACTATTACAAATCGCATGTCTTTAGGTTGGATACAGCCTTCAAACATTTGTGACGAGATCAAGCCATTAATCTTACTTTCCTCTGGGCAGCAAGTCAAACGGTAAACTGTGGATGCAAAACTGTTAGTCTTTACTGACGGGAGTAGGCCATTTAGTGGTGCAGTTACGATCATGCAGAAAACATTAGGGCGTAAAGTTTGTGATGCTCTTGTGCACGACTGTTGGATGAAGAGAGAGAGAAAAAAAAAAGAAAACCACCAACACACCGATGTGTGTACATCATAACGTACCATATATAGGGTGGTCCGGCTGAAGTTTCAGATAAGATTATCTCGAAAACTATACATCGGGTAAAAACAGTGGGTAAGACAAGCTCGTAAGCTCAAAGGGGGACATAAAATAATATTACACGTCACCTCCAGCCCCCGTCCCCTTGGGTGAGGCGGGAGGGGGGCAACTTCAATGGAAATCCCCATAATTTATTGCAGATTCGGATTCTCCATAAAAAAGTAATCAAGTTTTGTATGGAACACTTATTTAAACCGAGCTGCCCGGCTCGACTTACGCGCGCGCGCCAAATTGGGTCGATCTGATTAGCTGCTGATGATGTCATCATGCCTATATAAGCGAGAAACCGTAGCAGCCCTGGCAGTCAGTGAACTCCTGACGACGATGGCGGAGATGGCCATCGACAGCTCGAGTATTTTATTCGAATTGACGCGGCTGGAGAACCGAGAACGTTTTATTAATTTTGTAAAACCATTGACAGATGGCGCTGAAATCGAGAAAAAAGTAAAACTGAGGAAGAACTCTGATTTATTTAGAATTACCTTAGAAAGACGCTGCAAATCGATAAAAAAGTGCATCAATTCTTTCGTTGCACCAAATTAAGCTATTTTCGAGCAAAATGTACTGTATCCTACTTTTAGCGTTACCCAGAAACAACGACATGGACTTAATAGAATGATGTTCCCGTGGGGTGCTTCATTATTGATAGTCCCCTTGCCTCTCACATGTTGGGGTGCTTCATTAGTGTGACTCCCCTTCCCTCTCACAATTTGGGGTGCTTAATTAATGAAACTAGCCACGAATATATTGCTCAAAATTATCCCCATTTGCTTCAATGCATAAAGTCAATCGTCTGCGAAAGATGTCCACAGTTTTGAGCAGCACATCCCGTGGTATCGCTGCACACGCTCTTGTAATGCATTGCTCCATATCGATTCGGGTTGTGGGCTGTCTTTCATAAACAATATTTTTTAAATAACCCCACAAGTAAAAATCAGGAGATGTTAGCTCTGGTGAATGTGGAGGCCACTGAATTGGTCCGCAGCGTCATATCCACCGGCCAGGGTACCGTAAATTTAAAACGTTTTTAGCATAATGGGGAGGTGCTCCGTCCTGTTGGAACCACATTCGTTGCCTAGTTTCTAAATCAGTATCTTCTATAGTTGTAAATAAGGTTCCCCAGTATGGTTCAAATGGCTCTGAGCACTATGGGACTTAACAGCTGTGGTCATTAGTCCCCTAGAACTTAGAACTACTTAAACCTAACTAACCTAAGGACATCACACACATCCATGCCCGAGGCAAGATTCGAACCTGCGACCGTAGCGGTAGCGCGGTTCCAGACTGTAGCGCGGTTCCAGACTGTAGCGCCTAGAACCGCTCGGCCACACCGGCCGGCCTTCCCCAGTAACATTTCGGTCAAAAAAATACGGTCATATCAAGAAATCGTTTGAAGTTCGAAACCAGACCATTAACTACCATTTGCGTTGACTGTCAACGGGGCTGTGCCAACCAATAATGACAAACATGGCGATTTAATTCGCCATTGTTTTTCGATTTCGCTTCGTCGGTGGACATAACGTATTTATAAAGGTCACTGCCACATCTTATCATTTCCAAGGCCCATTTGCAGAAATGCAGGGGTATTTGCATATCTTTAGACGTTAATGCCTGTGTCAGGGTGATATGATACGCATGATATTTATGTGCCTTCAAAATCCTCAAAATGATTGATTTGAGTATTCCAGCTTGTCTCTGAATACCACGACTACTCATTTCGGGATCCATTTGAACACAGGCGAGAACGGTAAGGGTACGAGCGTCATCTTCATTGTATTCGCGATGGCGAGGTGGACAGTGCATGTATCCATTTCTAGCTCGTTGAGTGCAATTTCGAATAATGTTTTCGCTTGGATGTCGTCTGTTTGGGAAACGATTCACATACAACTGCGCAGCTGTAGCGTTATTGTTATGGCATCCACCTAAAATTAATATCATATCAACAATCTCTGTAGGAGGATAGTGAGCCACGTTTTGCTAAAGAATAATTTGCTTTCGCCAGTTGATGTTTACAGATCACAATCTGAAAGTGAAGTAACTATGACCGCATTGCACCGACCTTTATAATGAACCATAGTTCACCGTTTGGCCACGGTAGCGCCACAGTCGGGTGAGTAATGCAACTGTGAAGAGTTCCCTAACTAGATTTTAACACCATTCGGCCTCCCTCCATCTAAAACTGTGGTGGGTAGGATACATTTTTTTAAAAAAAATTGCTTAATTTGGCGTAGTAAAAGAACTGATGCACACTTTGTATCGGTTTGATGCGTGCTTCTCGGATCATAATAAATAAATCGGAGCTCTTCCCCAATTTTAATTTTCCTCCATTTCAGCGCCATCTGTCAATGGTTTAAAAAAATGTTTCAGATAACACTTGATTACTTTTTTATGGAGAATCCGAATCTGCAATTAAAATGGGGATTTCCATTTAAGATTTAAAAGTTGCCCCCGTCCCACTCAAGGAGGTGGAGGCTGGAGGTCACGTGTAGTATCATTTGATGTCCCCCTTTGAGCTTACTAACCTGTCTTACCCACTATTTTTGCCCGACCTGTAGTTGTAATCTCATCCGAAACTTCAGATGGACCACCCTGTATAAAAATGTCTTCAGTTACAACCTCTACTACCCGCGTTGTTGAAGCCGCCTGGTGTAAACGACTTTCATGTATTAACACGAGAGTTGCTCAGCATTTGTATGACTCCCAGAACCTATAGTCAAGATTTGTGTCAGGTAAGCAGACTTTTCTCTGGTTGGAAGTTGCAAGGGATGATTTAGTTAGTGCTTTGAACGTCGAGTCCAGGCAGCCACCCATGCTGCGTGGCGAGGACTGAGATGTGGTGTTTCACTGGACGCAGAGAGCGTGTCACCGTGAACAAATATTTTCGCTTGCTGACGTGGATGAGCAGATCTGTAAAGTAGAGAGCTTTCTGATGTGATACTGAGACAGGCTCATTGACACTCACTCCTCCAGGTGTTTGATCAGATGGTTGTTTGCCCGTGCTGCATATTCGTAATTACAGGGTCTGCCGGCCGCGGTGGTCTCGCGGTTCTAGGCACGCAGTCTGGAACCCCGCGACTGCTACGGTCGCAGGTTCGAATCCTGCCTCGGGCATGGATGTGTGTGATGTCCTTAGGTTAGTTAGGTTTAAGTAGTTCTAGGGGACTGATGACCACAGCTGTTAAGTTCCATAGAGCTCAGAGCCAATTACAGGGTCTGGATAAATATATCGAAACACCCCAAGAAATTCATGCTCGAATATAAATGCAGATGCAAGCCTGCAGATTGCGCTGTTGTGTTTAACAACGAACGGCAGCTGCAAAACGTCCTCAATAAGATGGATGTGTCAGCCGTAATCAGAACAAAGTTCTGTGTAGTTTTGATTGCGTTATATCGGGTATAAGTCAATTCGAATGTGAGTAAAATTTGGTGCTCTTGTGGTGGACGTTTCCGTAACCAAGGCAGTCGAGTGTTTGGTGTTTCAAGAGACAGCGTATCGAAGATGTATACCTCATACAGGGAAAAAGCAAAGAAGTCATCTGCTAAGTCACAACGAGGACGAAAATGTGTGTTGAAAGATCGTGGCTGATGGTCACTGAATAGGATTATTGTTATTTCTATTAAAACCGAAATTCCTCACGTGTTGGGAGCGCGTGTTGATCTCACCATGGACTTCTAGACAGATCCAAACACAACTGATTTCATGAAAGTGTACGGGCCTGAAGATGGCGTTGACGCAACGTCGAAACTAGTAGTGAAGTAAATATAAAATCTTAAGTAAAGCTGGAGGAATTTAATTTTCAATAAAAATTATTCCAGCTGTCTCTCACCTTCTACATCTACATGGATACTATGCAAATCATATTTAAGTGCCTGGCAGAGGGTTCATCGAACCACCTTCACAGTCCTCTATTATTCCAATCGCGTATAGCGCGCTGAAAGAATGAACACCTGTATCTTTCTGTACGAGCTCTGGTTTCCCTTATTTTATGTTGGTGATCGTTCCTCCCTATGTAGGTCGGTGTCAACAAAATATTTTCGCATTCGCAGGAGCAAGTTGGTGATTGGAATTTCGTGAGAAGATTACGTCGCAACGCAAAATGCCTTTCTTTTAATGATATTCAGCCCAAATCCTGCATCATTTCTGTGACACTCTCTCCCATATTTCGCTATAATACAAAACGTGCTGCCTTTCTTTGAACTTTGTCGATGTACTCCGTCAGTCCTATCTGGTAAGGATCCCACACGACGCAGCAGTATTGTAAGAGAGGACGGACAACCGTAGTGTAGGCAGTCTCCTTAGTAGGTCTGTTACGTTTTCTAACTGTCCTGACAATAAAACGCAGTCTTTGGTTAGCTTTCCCCACATCATTTTCTATATGTTCCTTCCAATTTAAGTTGTTCGTTATTGTAATACCTAGGTATTTAGTTGAATTTACGGCTTTTAGATTAGACTGATTTATGGTGTAACCGAACTTTAACGAGTTCCTTTTAGCACTCATGTGGATGACCTCACACGTTTCATTGTTTAGGGTCAACTGGCACTTTTCGCACCATTAAAATATT
The DNA here is from genome assembly GCF_023897955.1 of Schistocerca gregaria. Lineage (NCBI taxonomy): Eukaryota > Metazoa > Arthropoda > Insecta > Orthoptera > Acrididae > Schistocerca > Schistocerca gregaria. The sequence goes on along the minus strand of NC_064924.1, from coordinate 329,398,128 downwards.
TTTTCTAAATAGTTTTTCAGTTTGTTTTGGTCTTCTTATGACTTTATTAGTCGATAAACGACAGCATCATCTGCAAACAACCGAAGACGGCTGCTCAGATTGTCTCTAAAATCGTTTATGTGGATTAGGAACAGCAAAGGGCCTATAACACTATCTTTGGGAACGTCAGAAATCACTTAAGTTTTACTCTATGACTTTCCGTCAATTACTACGAACTGTGATCTCTCTGACAGGAAATCACAAATCCAGTCACATAACTGAGACGATATTCCATAAGCACGCAATTTCACTACGAACCGCTTGTGTAGTACAGTGTCAAAAGCCCTCCTGAAATCCAGAAATACGGAATCGATCTGAAATCCCTTGTGAATAGCGCTCAACACTTCATGTGAATGAGGAGATAGTTGTGTTTCACAGGAATGATGTTTTCTATACCTATGTTGACTATGTGTCAATAGACCGTTTTCTTTGAGGTAATTCATAATGTACGAACACAGTATATGTTCTAAAATCCTGCTGCATATCGTCCTGTAATTTAATTGATTACTCCTGCTACCTTTCTTGAATATTGGTGAGACCTGTGCAGCTTTCCAGTCTTCGGGTACGGATCTTTCGTCGAGCGAACGGTTGTATATGGTTGTTAAGTATGGAGCTAATGCATCAGCATACTCCGGAAGGAACCTAATTGGTGTACAGTCTGGACCAGAAGACTTGGTTTTATTAAGTGATTTAAGTTGCTTCACTACTCCGAGGATTTTTACTTCTACGTTACTCACTCCGGCAGCTGTTATCGATTCGAATTCTGGAATATTTACTTCGCCTTCTTTTGTAAAGGCATTTCGGAAGGCTGTGTTTAGTAACTCTGCTTTGGCAGCACTGTCTCGATAGTGTCTCCGTTGCTATAGTGCAGAAAAGGCATTGATTGTTTCTTGCCGCTAACATACTTCACATACGACCAGAATCTCCTTGGATTATCTTCCAAGTTTCGAGACAAAGTTTCATTGTGCAAACAGTTATAAGCATCTCGCATTGAATTCCGCGCTAAATTTCGAGCTTCTGTAAAAGATCGCCAATCTTGGGGATTGTGGGTCTGTTTAAATTTGGTATGTTTGTTTCGTTGTTTCTGCAACAGTGTTCTAACCCGTTTTGTGTACCAAGGAGGATCAGCTCTGTCTTTTGTTAATTTATTTGGTATAAATTCTCAATTTCTGCCCATTCTATTTCTTTGAATTTAAGCCACATATGGTCTACACTTATATTATTATTTTGGAATGAGTGGAGATTGTCTCTCAGGAAGGCGTCAAGTGAATTTTTATCTGCGTTTTTGAATCGGTGTATTTTTCGCTTACTTTTGGAGGATGTGGGGATTACAGTATTCAATCTCGCTACGACAACTCTGTGTTCACTAATCCCTGAATCGGTTTTTGATGTTCGTTCTTAACTCAGGATTATTTTCTGCTAAGAGGTCAAGTGTGTTTTCACAAGCGTTTACTATTCGCGTGGGTGCATGAACTAACTGCTCGAAATAATTTTTAGAGAATGCGTTTAGCACAATTTCGGATGATATTTTATGCGTACCTCCGGAGTTAAACATGTACTTTCGTCAACATATCGAGGCTGAATTAAAGTCACCACCAACTATTATCGAATGAGCCGGGCACGTGTTTAAAGTGAGACTCAAGTTTTCTTTGAACCTTTCAGCTACTGTATCATCTGAATAGGGAAGTCGGTAAAAGGATCCAATTATTATTTTATTCCGATTTCCAACAATGACCTCTGCCCATACTAACTCACAGGAAGTATCTACTTCAATTTCGCGACAAGTTAAAATACTTCTGACAGTAACAAACGTGCCACCGGTAACCGTGTTTAGCCTATCCTTTCGGAACACCATTAGGTTCTTCGCATCCGGCTGTAGCCAGCTTTCAGTGCCTATAACGATTTGAGCATCAGTGCTTTCCATTAGCGCTTGGAGCTCTGGTACTTTCCCAGCACAGCTACGAAAATTTACAACTGTTATCCCAATGGTTCCTGTATTTACGTTTTTCCCGTGTTCAGCCTGCACCCTTTGTGACTGAAGCCCTTCTTTTGTTTTCCCTAGACCCTCTAACCTAAAAAACCGCCCAGTCAACGCCACACAGACCCTGCTACCCGTGTAGCCGCCTACTGCGTATAATGGACACCTGACCTATTCAACGGAACCTGAAACCCAACCACCCTTTGACGCAAGTCGAGGAATCTGCAGCCTACACGGTCGCAGAACCGTCTGTGCCTCTGATTCAGACCCTCCACTCAGCTCTGTACCAGAGGTCCGCAATCGGTCCTGTCGACTATTCTGAAAATGGTCAGCTCTGCTTTCGTCTTGCAAGCAAGACTAGCTGCATTTACCACTTTATTTATCCGCTCGAAACCAGAGAGACTCTCTTGTGATCCAAAGTGAGATACATCATTGTCACCGACGTGAGCAACTACCTGTAGTTGGCTGCACCCTGTGCCCTTCATGGCATCTGGGAGGACCCTTTCTACATCTGGAGTGACTCCACTCGGTATGCACACGGAGTGCACATTGGATTTCTTACCATCCTTGTCAGCCAAGTCCCTAAGGAGCCCCATAACCTGCCTAACGTTGGAGCTCCTTCATCCAGTTTAAATATGGATGTACGAAGAATAGGATTCTGACGAAACATCAGTGGGCGACAGCTACAAAAGTCACTGAAGAACTGCACGTCCTACTCACGAACCCTGTAAGTACCAAAACAACGCTGGACTTCCAAAACCACTCATTTGTGATGCACAGACCCGTAACAGGGAAACGTGATGCCGAAGACATAAATCCTTGACTGTGGAGCAATAGAAGTATGTCATTTGGTCGGATGAGTCTTATTACTACTGTTTTCAACTTCCGGCTGAGTTTACATCCAAAGACCGAAATATGGTGAGGGTTAGGTGATGAATTGGGCAGCCATATCGTGGTATTCCACGGTCTGTGTGGTTATTCTGCAATGAGCTTTACTGCCAAGGATTAATGCAACCATTATGGCTGACTGCCCCATCCCACGCTACAGTATTTGCCCTCTACGATGATGCAGCGTTGCAAAACGACAGGTTTTCTGTTCACACAGCTCGCATCGTCCAGGACTGGTTATGTAAGCACGGAGATAAATTGTCGCACATTCCCTGGCCACCACAATCTCCAAATCTGAATGGTAGTGGCCATTTGTGGTCTACTTCATCGCTGTCCATCTACATCATCATTACCTGAACATACGACTGTTTTGCAGAGACATTGATAGAGGTTACCCTTGTAAACCATATAGAACCTGTATTTATTTATTTGGAGATGATTGGAGGCTGTTTTGAATGCCAATGGTTTACGTATAATATTTTGGGCATAGTAACTTGCTGTGTTTTAGGTGTTTCCGTATTTGTTTTTACCTCCTGTATTGTGACGTGATTTTTCAGGTTTATTTACGTGAGGTATTTCATGTGCGCGAAGTTCGTTTCTTGTTCGAATTCACTTCTTGGTTAGCACGTCTACAGATCGATATTTAGTTTAGAAGTTGGGTCATCTGAGCATACAAGTCTCTTCTCCCATTATTTTTCCCCTCCCCCCCCCCCCCCTCAATAAATCATTTTACAGGTGTTTGTAGGAATGTGGGGTTATTTTTCTGCCTTTTGAAAGCGTGTGGCTACGGAAAGATACTTGGTCTATTGTAGAGTATTTGTAGGCATTATTTATGAGGCTTGCATATATTACAGTCTGTATTCAGTTTTTATTTAACTTCCTTTCACCGCTTTTCTAATTATTCTAAAATCCACACATGTGCTCGCTTAAACGTTATTCATGAAAGAACCACATTAAAGTGCAGTGTATTCAAACTTGAGAGTATATGAACTGCTTACAGCAGATTATTTATATTTTAAATGAAATTTTTAGTTAACACGGCAAATATGGATGGCATCAGACCTTGAAGACGTGTTTTGTAGTAATGAAGGTGCCGAGAAATTTCCGTTAAATAAGTAATTTTCACTTTGTTAGGTACTGTACAATAGGTGTGCAGGTACACCTGCACGTCAAAAATCGCTTCTCTAAGGAATGCTTCACCAACGCTGATAGTTTGCACTAGATCAGTACTAAAGATTATGGCATCAGTTTATTTTGGGAGCCGCTGTTGAATTCTGCGTCAGATTTCGTATAAAGGTGAATGTTTCAGAGCACTGAATCCGGAGTCATAATGTGTTATGTGCTCATACGTTAAAGTTTAAAAGTACTGACCATTTCAAACAGTATTACTGCTCAAATGGTGCAAGCGATTTATATTCTAGGCTTGAGAATGGAAGTACAAACTGTGAATTCTAAACAGCATTTTTTATCTGCTTATCTGGTTTCCGCCAATGGCTTGATGCAATGGTACCACCTGTTCCCGTCTGATTACTGCAGCTCAAAGCTGTCGTACTTGGTTAACACTTGGATAGGTGACTGTTAAACTCTTGTAAGCCCAATTGAGGAGCTACTTGACTGATAAGTAACGGTTCTGGTCACGAAAACTGGTAACGGCCGGGAGAGTGGTGTGCTGAACACATGTCCCTATTTATCCGCATGCAGTAATGCATTCGGCTGGGGTTGACATGGCGGTGGATCGGTACCGTTGAGACTTCCGAGATCTGTTCGGATGGAGTTATCTGGCTTTCTGTTTATCAGTTCATAGGAAGACAACTTTTAGCTAGTGACGCACGTTGAAGAAAAGTAGAGTGTGCAATAGTTTTCTGTAGTCTGTACTAAAATCTGTTCTGCTACAGGGATGAGTGTTGTTGGCCAGGCTTTTCAAGTGTTGCTGTTGTACAGAACTGGTTTGGCGAACTTTAACGACATGCACATTTGATTTGTCAGCACAGATTTGACCGTGTGTCATTCAAGCAATGGTATTTCCATAGATTTAATTTTTAAACTATCAGTGATTTGAGCGAAGGAAATGACAAAGGAACATCCGGCGCACGTTTGGCGAAATGTGGCTCTTGTTTGCATGTTGCAGAGAGTTTCGTACTTTTACTTAGGGCAGGAAGTGAAACCGACGTCGTTAAGTTCAAAGCAGTAGACAAAATCAGTTACAGGACTCATGCAAAACCGGCCTCGCTTGGAAACATAACAGAGACAATCTCTTCTGCCGAGACTGTGGGAGGAGGGTGCATGCGACACCAATTTGATTGGAGCCAGAGCAGCAGGTTCTACGAAGACAATCGTCAAATAAAGGCGAGCAGTTTCCGAGGTAGAATAAGAGCCCACTTGCCCAAAGAAATTTCGGGCTTCCAACCATTCATCTTTAACTCCACTCTATGATATCTCGACTGCGTACCATTTAGCGGTTCGTACCCCTTACTTACAAACTAATTAATTAGGTTGAGATGTGGAATGTTCCTAACGTGACACATTACAGCATCGAAAATGTTAACAACGTAATTTGTTCCTTGCCAATTGTCCCATGTGGAGGGCTACGTTGAGCAACTCGTAACGACGAGGTCCAGCAATTTCTTCACGTTTCACTAGCTCAACAGTAGGAGCTTTGCTCACCTCGTGTCTTTAAATCTGTCTCGATATCCCTCTTAGCTTTCTTATCTGGTGGTCGCAGATTCCAGTAGGGTTAAACCAACTGTGAAAGACGCAATGGCAAGGAGAAAAGTCTCAACGTCGTTGCAGTGAAAGTCCCGAAATAATAGGCCGCTACCTTATTGTATTACAAATAACGAAAAAAAAAAACGTTTTTAGTCAGCCTAACAGCAGTAGTTGCATTAAAGTCCGTGGAGTCTAATCTTTCTAAAAAATCTGCACCAGACCTTAATTCCCATGTGAGGAGGCACACCCGCGAGATCGGATAAAAAGGTTTTCCGAGATACTTTTTCGTCGAAATGCAATCCGTCCACAGCCTCTCCAAAAAATAGTAGAAGACTGACAGTGAGCTATTTTAGTGTTTCGCACCTGCTTGTACAGGGCGCATTTCTGATTCGTGATTTTAGTCGGAAAATGACTGAGAGCACTACATAAAATTCTAATTAGTATTTGAGCTTGATTTTGGAGTTACTGACTGAAATCATGGTTAGAAAGCTGACAGTGTGGACAACGACGACAGCCTAGCTAGATGCGTATACAAATATTAAAATAGTTAATACTAATAAACAACGTTATACGTTTGCCGTCAAGCCATGCAGTATAAATCTCCACATAGTAATGTCCTCCGGTATTACACAGCTCCTTCTCACACCTTCGTTCTCACGCTTCGTGACCATCTGTTGTTTTGTGGGATGGGAAGTGCTACCAATCTTAACTAACTGCTGGCTAACAGTAAGTGAAAATTTGTGTCCTGTAAGAAGAAATATAGCCACTGGTGGGTTGACGTGGAGTATAAGTGCCATATCCGGCGTCATTCTCATGTGAACCTGAAAAAAAGCCGCGCACTATTCTGAAATTAATTAGCACAGTTTGAGTATTCTGCAGCGTCTCTGAGGCATGGCCGCTGCCTGCTCACACGTTTGCACCACACTGAGCCTTCTGGCTGCGAGCATCCCCTACTAAAGTGTAGATACAGATGGTGCTTTGGTAGCTATGCCACTACGGACACTAAGCTATCTGTTGGCGGACGAAGCTGAAACAATTATCAGCACGTCTATTGTCCGCCAGACTTGAGAGCCCTACAGACCGCGTTGTCCCCAGTCTCGACTGCCGCCATCGGCACTGCTCAGCCGATCGTATAAACATCGACTGCCACGGTGTTGCTCTCGCGGTCACGCGCCACTTCATCTGTTTACATTCACAGCCTACCTGCGATCCAATTCCAACTGCCTTCAGTTGGCCCGCGCAGCCGAACTTAAAATCTCCGTTTTCTAGAAACTGTCCTGACCTCTCGCGGCCGTCCATCCTCCACAGATACTCCAGCTGCTGTTATGTAGATACTAACCCGCAAATACTTCGATCTAGCTGACGCATGGCACAATTTTGCCAAAGGACTACTGGTTTCGTATCAGTTATCAACATTAAGCCATTCACAGGCGAGCAGTCGTCAGACTCGCTTATACAAGTACATAGTATAATACATCTACTTGAGTGAGTTTGACTGTTGAGTGCCATAGGATGGCCTGTTTATAGTACAGGGTGTTCAGTAAGTAACTATACAGTTCATAATTTGCAGTATTTATGTCTGGAAGTTATAAAAGATGCTGGAAGTGATCCCCTTGAACTTGAAGACACTGTTGCACACGTTTTTGCATGTTCTTGAAGACGTTGTGCAGAACATCGGGAATAATGTTCCGAATGTGACGTGTCAGTGCAGCTTGGAGTTCTTGTATGGTGTACGGATTGCCTTCATAGACCTTTTCCTTCAACATACTTCGTAGAAAGTAATTCCGTGGAACCAACTCGGGTGAACGTGGAGGTCAGAGTCCTCGAGAGGTGATGCGAAGATTAAAAGTTCATCAGCTTGTAGGCGGTGTGTGCAGTCGCCCCATTCTGTTGGAGCCAGGCATTCTCAATTTCGTCCTCGTTCAGTTCATCCAGCAAGGGCTCCAGCACGTAGGTGTAGCACTGTTCTGGATTTATGGTGTCCGGAAAGAAGATCGGCCCAATGATGCATTTACGACTCACGGCGCACCGAACATCAACCTTTTGAACATGCTGTGGGGACATCTTAAATTCATGCGGATTCTCCGTAATCCACACACTACTATTCTGGCTATTCAGTAACCGGAGACGTGAAACTGAGCCTCGTCTGTGAAAAACGCCGTGTCAAGAATCCCCTCACCATTGTCCTGCAGGAAGAATATTAACCAGTTGCAAAAGCACACACTCGCCGGGTGATCGGTGACTCTCAGTTCACGCATGATCAACATTTTGTATGGATACAAGGACAGTGATGTACGGAGAATCTTGTGAGCGGAACCCACTGAGACGTCGGCCTGCTGAGCTAGTCGTCTAACCGATTTCTCTTGACTTTGCAGCATCATGTCTTGTACCTCTGTCACTTTCTCTTCGGATGTGGATGTGGATGGCCTGGCTGATTTTGGAGCATTATGAACACTTCCGGTCTTTCGAAAGTTGGTTACTAGGTTCCGTACAGCATTGCGGTTAGTCATCTTCACTCTATGGAACTTTGCTGCAAATGCAGCTTCTACTGCTGAGGTAAACGTGTCTTCATTGTGGAACACATCCTCCACAAGAAATACTCTTTGTTCAGTCGTCAGCATGATCACCTGCATCACAATGATGTCACAGAAGAAGTTGCTCTTCAATTAAATAGGATCTGCAAACAAATACAAACACCTGTTCAGATATGGTTCAAATATATTAAACAATGGAAGATGTATTAACATTTGACAATAATATCAGTCATTACTTAGCACACCACACCATGGCACTGTATAGTTACTTTCTGAATACCCGGTATCTGGTACCAAAAAACCATTAGTCAGTTGACAAAATAAAAATTGTTCAAGTGGGATTAGGACTAGTGCAATCAGCGTTCTGTACAAACTTGGTTATCTGTGTAGAGGGGATGTTGAACAAGGATGGGCTGTTGGGATGCCCCATATTAAAACGATCCGAGTGTCCCAAACGATTTATTATTTGCAGCTAGAGTGTCCTTGTTCCTCTCGGTCTGCATCACTGGGTCCCGCAATGCTGAGGACACCACTTTGCTGTCTGCAAAACGGTTTGGCGCGGTATGGCTGCCTCAGTGACCTATGCAACTCACAGATGTGTGTCAGCCTTGTATGGCCACAAGTTGTGTTGACATCAGGCTACGCCGGCAGCCAACTCAACGGCCTCCATCCCCGTTGTCCCAGCACTGCTTGCGGGAAGCCACAGGGCAGCCCACTGTGTGCTGCTTCGCCGTCATGGTTAGGATCGCAGCGACAACAAGAGCCCACGATTCGGCATCCGAATCTGCGGCCCTCGCCTCAGGATGCCTCCAGCGTGTGTGTGGAGCCAACAAGACTGCCTGCAGTAGCAAGCCATAGAATGGCCTGCTGGTGGCTGGCTGCAGACTCGGCGTTGGCCACAGAGGGTCGAACCAGCGCCCCATCAGCTGCTGTGTGTAGCCGGTGGTGTGACACGCCCCACAGTCCAGGAGAGCTGTCACACATGAATGCCTTGTTAGTGAACCAGCGCCGATTTATACGCGGCTGTGCACCTCTGTTTTGCTAACGCGCTGCTCCGAGTCACGTACTCATAACATCTGGGTTGCGCCAGTGGGCCACTTCTGCCTGTAACTTGCGCCATGCAAACCGCTGCGTTTACTCTTTTTCAGAGGGTCTACAGTCTGTGGCCTCCACTCTTCTTCGCAACCGCTGGTAGCATAACTTATTGTGAACAGGCCCACGAATGGCTGTAACTTGTGCGCTCCAAAATATTGCACCGACGCTAACCTTTTCCCATCTTACATAGTGGTGCCACTACATCTGTATATATAGTTCACCCATCTTGAGAATCGAGAATCTCAACGATTTTTTACTGTCATCAATATCGATTACTGGCAAGACATTGTTCCTGGTAATTCCATAACCATATCAAAATCTCTACAGTAATTCCTCAGACTATCCCAGACATACAAAAAGAAGCGAGTAGGGGACTTCAGTTTATGTATGTAAAGAGAAAATTTAACAAAACATGATCGTTTATTTACAAAACATGGCTAAAGCCTTGTATGTCTCCATGCAGCAATGTTCGTCTGTTATGCTTTTGACAGATAGCAAGTGCAATGCACTGTACTTTCAAATGGCAAAAGATATTTTTATGTGATGTAATTACAGTTTAACAAGTTTCAGATTTTTTACTTGACTTGTACTGTGGAGCCTTGCTTCTTATCGAATTTCATATTCTCGGTCAACGGGAAGTACCCTACAGATTCTGATGAAAGAGTTTGCTAGTATCGAAATATGGGACATATATAACCAAATCTTTTAATTGGACTGACTTAAAAGCTTAAATGTTTTTGACTTCAGTATGTGACGTAAATTTGTCTTGATGCGCCAACCTGTTTCAGAGAAGAAGGTGTCTGAAAAGACAGACGGACAGACAGACGGATAAAAAAACGAGTAAAAACATATTTTTGCGTGTGATGTAATTAGAAATTAACAATTTTCGGATTTTTCTCCTTTACTTGTATTGTAAAGCCTAACTTCTCACCAAATTTCATCATTCTAGGTCAATGGGAAGCACCATATAAATTTAGATGAGTTTCCGAGTATCAAAGTCTGTGACATAAATGGGTACATCTTTCACTTGAAGTGACTGAAGAGCTTAAAATTTTTACTGCTGCAAGGGACCATAGACATTAATGTGCGATGCCGATTTGAACTTGATACACCTACCTGTTCGTGAGGAAAAGGGTTCTTAACATTGGGGCAGACAGACGGATATCAAAGCGATCCTGTATGGTATAACGATTCCGTTTTTGCAGAAGGAGGCATGGAATGCCATATTTTTCTAGTCAGGGAGAAGTTACAGTCACATGTGACATCTTACACAACGTAAATAACAGATGTCTCGTAGGTTCTCTAAACCGGCACAGATTCCTGGCAGATACCGTTTATCTCATATCAGAACGGTAAGCTGCAGCTTACAGTTCTGCTATTAGCTAAATCGAGACGTGGTAAATACACCCGTAAAACCGTATACAAACTGTCGACACGGTCTCCATTGAGAAGTCCTGCGTCCGGTAAGCGTAATGCGAACAGAATTCGCGTTGCTGCCACAAACGGCATATCGTATAAAATAATGCGAGCAACACCATAAGTGCTTTATTTGGTGTCCAAGGACCACTTATCGCATTGTGGTGTTGGTGGTAATGAGCTGCGGCCGTACAACGGACATTTAATTACCGAGTGGATTATGTGGCTCTGTCGGTGCGTGATGCGCGCGGGAGCGTACTGCGGGACAGTCGGCTGCCAGGCGCGCATGAGTCCGTCGGCCAATTAAACGCTGGAGTGTGCGTGGCAGGCATCGCGCGCACAGTCCAGTTCCGGCGCGGAGCTCCCGAACGTTTAGCATTCGGTTTGGAGGCTGTACGAAGTGCAGGCCCGACCGCAGCAGCTGTTTGTCATTCACGGACTGCGGTCGCGTCCCGCCCACAGCGCGCGCTCGTACATAACGCCACGGTGGAGTCTTGGGCAGCAGCAGAGCTACGTCTCTCTCACGCTGCAGTCACTTCTACCCTGTACGAGTCAGAAACTGTAGGTGTGATTTCATGTGTATTAGTTGTTGCTTGATGCGCTCTGACAGACAACAAGGTCATTAGTTTTTCCCACAGAAATTATAATTGTAATCTTTTAGAATATACGTGCTAAATTGTAAATTAAGAAATCGCGAATGATAAAATCGGCCACATTTGTAGAAATTATTTATTTCTATAAAGGAGAACACAGATCGGTTTCAAGACATGTATCCCATCTTCAGTCACATTTCCAAAATTATAAATCAATATTATTACCTGCCTACACTGTTAAGATAATCAAAGCTAAAGAGAAACGAAATTCGTAGAAAAAATCCCATATATGTACACTGAAATGTGAGACCGCATGTGCACCATCTGCGCAGAATAATTATTATTGATCATAATTATATTGGCTTCGAAAACTTTCACTGAACTTACGACAATCTGGTATTGTCGTAGGTCTGAAATATTTTCTAACGATCTTTTGATTGTTCGAATTGACACAAAATCAGTTAAAACCGTTGATGAGAGTTTTTGTTCAGAAAATAATGGGAAATAGACTGTAATATTATTTTACAATCCTAGCTACTTACATTTAAGCTATTGGCTTACTGAACTTAGCGATGGTAGTGCTGTAGTTATAGGTTGCATAATGAGAAATAGTACGGCTCTTCAAGTTTCCGGTAAGAAAGAATTAATGTATTGCTACCGCGCCATTTGCAATAGCCATTTTCGAGATGTACTAAAATTCCAGCCAACGTTGGATAAACTTGCTTCCCAAGAGTCGTAATTTTGAGAGACGAATTTAGTACATAAATGCCGCTGCCACACCCACTTTCACACCAATAACCACAGTTTTAGCCCTTTTACCACTAAACATCGCCCGACATGACTCGCTACGAACGCAACACAGGTTCTACTGCGACTGTCTTCGATCTGCCTTATTTTCGTTCCGTCACCCTGTGCACCAAGGTTATCCATACAACCGCCGGTTGAAAACTGGTACTGGATCCTCTTCCTTCCAACTTTCATTTGCAAATATTTTTACATTTTTAATTAAGTCCTGAATATTACAGTCTCTACATTCATAATAATCGTCCATTGTGTTACTCTTAGTTTAAGAAACTAGTATTTCTTCGTACTTCTTACAGCGTGGAAATCAGAACTGAAGCAGCAAAATGTGCTTTCAGTTAAAGAAGTCATTTGTGATCAAGTTTGTAGTATAGAAAAGAAAAGCTATTTGTCAAGGCGTTCTTCTTGAATGTATGCTTCTGTGTGGTTGTAAAAGCAGGACGCTGATGAAGACGGACAGTTAGTGGTTTTAGACGATGTAATGTGGCTCTGGAAAAGGCTAACCGAGAACGAATGAATAAAAAATTCCGTCAACATCGAGGTCACACTACATAGGTGGAGAAAATTTACGGTCACTCGGTCATCATGTAAGTGAACGTCACCGTTTCTAATACTGAAATTATTCGTCGTTCTATTCCCAGCCTGTGGATCTGTACGAGCGATAATCAAAAATGTTTAAGTGTCATTTCGAGAAAATGAAGTTAAATGTTTTTTTTAAGTACATGTCCACAGTCCTGGTACACACTGAAACTCCAACGCCGCAATACCGTACAACCCGCTGGATGGATCCCAAAGCACACAATGCAGCACACACATTTAGCGATTGGCTGTGCAGTTTTGTTTCGGGGCATTGTGATCGTTCTAGCTGCGATCGACGATATTGTGGGGCGGGGATTTCAGTCTGCGCCAGGACTGCAATACGCACCTGAAAAAAGAAAAACAAAAAAAAAAAAATACAAAACTTTATTTTATCGAGGCAATAATTTTTTATTTACTTTCTTTCGGGACGCATCCCTACAACCATCTCAAGGATGGAGTGTCAATTATGACGATACCAACATAAGGACACACAGCACAACACAGCATTTCTGATGGAGAAAAACTCCGACCCGGCCAGGAATCGAACCCGCGCCCTTTCGGGTAGTACTCCATGGCTCTGGCCGCGCTGCTACAGAGGCGGACATAGTTAAAGCTTAATGACTGTCAGTCGTATATTGTATAGCGCTTCCATCAATGTCACGTATACACAAAGAGTGACCTCACCTTTTTGTCTGCTCTTAGTCCTGAGAACGAGCATCGGAGACTTCCGAATGCACCTTGTACTGCACTGCCAGCTGCGGGTGCAAGAGCTAGACGTAAGGGTTTCTTCCCTCCTCAGGGAATATTTCTGACTATAGGGACCCACACACGAGCGAAGGATCGCAGCGATCCGCCACAAGGGTAACCGATCGCTTCGTAGGTCGCAACCTGTGTGCGCAAAAAATAGCAGCAGTTGGTCGCTGATTGCTGATCGGATGGTAATCCCAGGCAGCCTCATGTATCGCAAGCGATTCGTGCTTGCATTATGGTTGTCTGGCTAGTCAGCAGTAATTTGTGGCAATATGGATGGCAATCATTTCTCTATTTATTAAGCGTGGTTGTGCAGTTTTGTTTCATTTTCCTATGCACACTTTAAGTAAGATTTTGATGTTAGAATTTACAATTTTTGGGGACCACGAGCTACTTTGACAAGTGGAGCGTGGAGTTCCATTTATATTAAGAAGTAATACAAAATAATGTGGTGATTAACATTTTGAAGCTCGAGTTGTAGAAGTAGAGCCCTTGTCCTTGGCGCAGTGGTAACACCTGTTCCCGTCAAAACACGGAAGTGCTGTCGAGAATGGCTAACACCTGCATGGGTGACCGTCCGGGTCTGCCAAGCGCTTTAGGCATGCAGGGTGCGCTCGGCTGTCATAGGGCCATTTGAAGAGCTGTCTGATTGAGAAAAAGCGGTACCAGTGAAGATAGCTTACAACCGCCGGAAGAGAGATGTGCCGACCATTTGCGTCTCCATTTTTGCATCTAGTGACGCCCATCGGCTGAAGATAACATGGTGGTTGGTCAGTAGGGTTGGACCTTCCGAGTGTTCGGACGGACAGAGAGAGAGAGAGAGAGAGAGAGTGAGAGCGAGAGAGAGCGAGCGAGAAAAAAGACAGAGAGAGAGAGAGAGAGAGAGAGAGAGAGAGAGAGAGAGAGAGAGAGCTATAGGATTAGAACAATTAGAAGTAATAGCTGCGCTACAGTCGACTTAACATTTAACTTTTAAATAGAAAGACATACCTACTGCAGTGTTAAGAGGACATTTTAATTTACAGTTCTTATACAGCTGTACACAAGGCCTTTGTTATTTCATATACTCTAACTTTTCCACATACAATTTATAACAAGCGCTGCTGTTGAAAACGTCTCCATAGATGCATGACAAGATTACAAAGTAATTGTGTAAATACGCGCTTGTAGTTCGACTATACATCTAATGAATAATAAAAGGCATTAAGAACTGAATGAAAACAAGAAACGAATTCCATTAGCACACTGGAAAGTTGTACACAATCCACTTGACGTCAGTGGAAAATGTTATTTATTCCAAAGAGTAACCTACAGTTTATAATTGTATATCCGTCTTTTCAGACATGGTTGCGGGACTCTGCTGTTCGCTGCAGGATGTCAAATCAAACATTCTTCAGTTGTTTAATTTTCAAACACATTTTACACTGAGGCGCCAAACAAACTGGTATAGTCATGCGTATTCAAATATAGAGATATGTAAATAGGCAGAATACAGGCGTCGCTGCCGGCAACGTCTTTATATAACAACTAGTGTTTGGCGCAGTTGTTGCATCGATTATCGAGATTTATGTGAGTTTGAGCGTGGTCTTATACTCGGCGCACGAGCGAGAGGACACAGCATCTGCGAGGTAGCGATGAAATGGGGATTATCCCGTATGACCATTTGAAGAGTGTACTGCGAATATCAGGAATCTGTTAAAACATCAAATCTCCGACATCGCTGCGGCTGGAAAAAGATCCTGCAAGAAAGGGACCAACGACGACGTGACAGAAGTACAACCCTTCCGCAAATTGATGCAGATTTTAATGCGGGCCATCAACAAGTGTCAGAGTGCGAAACATTCAAAGCCGGCCGCGGTGGTCTCGCGGTTCTAGGCGCGCAGTCCGGAACGGTGAGACTGCTACGGTCGCAGGTTCGAATCCTGCCTCGGGCATGGATGTGTGTGATTTCCTTAGGTTACTTAGGTTTAAGTAGTTCTAAGTTCTAGGGGACTAATGACCACAGCAGTTGACTCCCATAGTGCTCAGAGCCATTTGAACCATTTTTTTTAAACATTCAACGAGACATCAACGATACAGGCTTTCGGAGTCGAAGACCCACTCGTGTACTCTTGATGACTGCACGACACAAAGCTTTACGCGCCGCCTTGGCCCGTCAACAACGACATTGGACTGTTGATGATTGGGAACAAGTTGCCTTGCCGGACGAGTTTCGTGTCAAATTGTATCGAGCAGATGACGTGTACCGTTATGGAAACAACCTCATGAATGCAAGGACTCTGATGTCAGCACGGGACTGTCAAGCTGGTGGGGGTTCTGTAATGGTGTGAGGCACGTGCAGATGGATAGGTATGGCACCTCTGATACGTCTAGATACCACTCCGACAGGTGACACGTACGCAAGTATTATGTCTGATCACCTGCATTCGCATTCGATTGGCAGGAGGCTTGGTACGCCAGTATTTTTCTAGTCAGGGAGAGGTTACAAGCATATGTGAAGTCTTACACAACGTAAATGCCGGCCGTTGTGGCCCAGTGGTTCTAGGCTCTTCAGTCTGGAACCGCGCGACCGCTACACTCGCAGGTTCGAATTCTGCCTCGTTCATGGATGTGTGTGAAGTCCTTACGTTAAATAGGTTTAATAAGTTCTAGGGGACTGATGATCTCAGATGTTGTCCCATAGTGCTCAGAGCCATTTGAACCATTTCAACCACCTGAATTCATTTCTGTCCATTATGCATTCCAACGGAGTTGGGCAACTCCAGCAGGACACTGCGACACCCCATACGTCCAGAATTGCTGCAGAGTGGCTCCAGGAACACTCTTCTGAGTTTAAACACTTCCGCTGGCCACCAAAATCCTCAGACATGAGCATTATTGAGCATATCTGGTATGCCTTGCTATGTGCTGTTCAGAAGAGATCTATATCCCGTCGTACTGTTACGAATTTATGGACAGTCTTGCAGTATTCATGGTGTCAATTTCCTCCAGCACTACTTCAGACATGAGTCAGGTCCATGGCACGTCGTGCTCGTAGGGGCCCTATATGATATTAGGCAGGTATACTAGTTCCTTTGGCTCTTCAGTGTATTTGGCTATCAATTTCAGCGATCTATTACTTCAGTCGGCAGATGATTGTTGAAGTGATCGCTATAGCAAGCAGAAATCTAGAGATACCAGCATGTGAACGCTCGACCCTGTTCTGACCAGAACCGAGGTGGAATCTTCCTATACGTATGTCAGGTGCCTGAAGATGGCGTAGTAAATCGCCGAAACTGGTAGCCAAATAAAATAAGTTGGAAATTAGACGGCTGAGAGGCGTTTTCTTTGACATCCTACAGTTTGTAAGGCTATAAGGCTACTTATATGTCCTGGAAGTGGACTGGAGGTCTCTTACGGGGCAGGTCCGGCCGCGTTAGTGCAGGTCTTACTAATTGGACGCCACATTGGGCGACCTGCACGCCGGATGGGAATGAAATGACGATGAAGACAACACGACACCCAGTCCCTGAGCGGGGAAAATCCCCAACACAGCCGGGACTCGAACCCGGTCCCCTTAGGACGGCAGTCCGTCGCGCTGACCATTCAGCTATTGGGGCGGATATATATGTCCTATAATTGCAGGTTCGAATGTACTCTTACACTTTCTGCTACACAGCAGCGCTATCGCAGACGGGGATGCCCTGTCGCCCTAGAACGGAGAGATTAGCACCTGGAGATCCTTTGGCCCAAAGGAGTGGATCAGTCTAGCCCGAGCAAGCCTGCAGGGCAGGTCCCAGGAACTCGTGCTCCCAGTATCGCGCGTAAAAAAGTGAATTAGTTTTGTGATATTGTGGAATATAATCAGTCGAGACGGAGCATTTTTACAGAGCGCGACCCGAGTGCCTGCGCTTCTCGCGATTGCGCATGGAAGTGAATAATTTAACTGACAGTCGCACGAGAGTTAAAAAATGACTAGAGTGAATATCTTTGTGAGCAAATTTAGACGTTTGAAGCTCAGAATTTTATTTCGTGTCCTGCAGAACTAATGAAAAAGCGATCGTACAGTAATGAATTAGCAATGGCAATCTCACACAAGTGCGTGACAAGTGAGTCACTGCAGTTGTAGTGTGAATTCAGTCTGAACGAGTAGGGACGCAAAGTTTAATGTGAAGTAAAGAAAAGCAACTGTATCGTGCGTAAGTGTTCACATATTAAATCCTCTTCATTGTTAATAGAATATCTTGCGACGAACAGAATCATAGAACAGTGCGAGAGAGTAAATAGGCCGTGTGTTGTAGATTCCGATGCCTACTTTTTCTATTGAATTAACTATGTTCACTTATGGAAACAATATAGTAATATGAGGAGCTAACAAGTTCCCAATAAAAGCATTTCAAAACCAGTTTAATAAATTATAATTCTCGTTTATTTTAAATTTATTTCTCGCAAATAATCGGTAGGATACGGAAACGAACTACAACTGCTGTCAAACGTCATAAACTCATTTTTGTATAGCGAAACTACTACACACTAGGCGTTCATAATATTGACTGAAACTGTTTCGCACATCGCTCATGTGTGGGGGCTGTGGAGGCGATCGCAGCGACCCGTCGCTTGTGTGTAGAATCCTTAATACAGGCACTCATGTCGCGGGGTACTCCGTGGGTGAGATGACGTCAGAGCCGCCCGTCTACTGTCAGTGACATTCTGCCGTGCGTCGCCTGCAGCTGTTTCCCTGTCAGGCACTGCGGACCGAGGCCCTGGGTCTAGTAGCACGTGGGGCTGCGTTGCTGTCGTTCTGCTCGGATTTGTGTCACTCGCAGACGAGACGATACGTGCGTGTCCCGATGACGCAGATCTGCCCCCGATGAAACTGAAATTTAACACGTCACTGACGAACAGGAAATTTGCATATAATTTTAGTTGTTGTGCGTGCATATTTGTATTTCGAGCTCCCCTCTTACAGGCTTTCTGTAGGTTTCCCCAACTATGATTAATCACGACTCTATTACATCTTTCAGTCATCGTCTCGTATTTGTCGAAAGTATATTACGCTGGGGGTGAGGTCTGAAAATATATTAAATTGAAAAACGCTACAAGCTTTATATGGACTGAAAACTCTCCTCCTCTCTTCATATGTGATTGATCCCGTAGAAACAAAGTTGAACTGTCTTTTTGATTAACACTTGATGGGAATTCTGGTTTAAAAGAGGCAAGGTACCTGTCTTTTAAAAAGCGTTCCTGGGATTGTAAGAATACACATACGTGATAGTGGGGTATATTATGGCTTAACTGAGACGCATGGGCCAAGTGTACTCTTGCTCTAGCCTATAGTAAAAATTGTACGATTGCCAAGATAGAACTCACAGAAAACTCGTTCTTTCATCATCCCTAATAGAGGATGAGGTAACCTAGTGAACTGTTTACCCCACTGCCCGTCTCTACATCTGAAACTGCTAACTCGTGTACGTGACAACTGCCATCTTCCTGCACCATGTTTAATTCATCCTAATGCCTTCCACCTAAGCAGGTGACAGCATATCACTTAGTGTCAAATCTACATGCGCAGCCTTAGCCTACAATCCTTCTAAAAACGTCATGGTACACTCCATCCGTAGTTAAAAAGTGAAATTGTTCAACCGAGCAGTGATTCGTCCTAGCCTGGAACATTTTTAGTTGTGAGTGCGACGATGCCTCGTGTTCCAAAAATCTGATAAACAAGTCCGTTTCAGTCTAAGCTGAAGAAAATTAGCTACTTACATCCTGCGGCTTACCTGGTGTTAACCGCACTAGCTCCACCACTACCTGGCGAAGCTGCTGAGTCAACTTTGCATTGTACCTGTAGGGGGGTCTGTCTGCAAATGTCAACTCTATTGGTTAACTCATTTTTCCTAAAAAAAGCTCATACTGGTGACCTCCACAGTTGCCATTTCTGCAACACAACAACAAAAGAATGCTCTACAACACTACCTTACCCACTACTAAAGCACCAACATGACACTCAACCACACTATGCTACCAGATATGGTGGAGGAGTTGGTGCCAGTGGAAAGTTGAAGATGCTGTCTCAGTGTAAGTGCTTAACAACATTCAGATACATGTATTAATCTATTTCAACAGCTCTGAGTGCATCCTTAAGATGACACAAATAAGATACATTCAATTTACAAAAATTCAAAACTTAATATGTAACACAACAGAACACATGATAAAAGAATCTCTCCTTTGAATTCCACCTTTCTTACATTAAACGGGGCAATAAATATTATGCCAAAAATTACAACTCAGTAGAAAATAAGAAAAGAAATACACAGTATTTAAATTTAGACAAGATTAAAAGGTCTTACAACGTAACTGACATCAAACAAGCAATAGACAAGAAAGCGAAAATTTGCAACTATAATATACCAGCCCAAATTACCCTCTATTGGGAGCAATAAGTGAAAAAAGGAGAGATTAAAATGTCTCTGAACACAACAACATCAAATTCTCTTACTTTAATAGGCTAATAGACTAGAGCCTACGGCGGCCTTACCATACTGTGATTTCTAGGTAACTTATTCTGGCTAACCCAGACATACAGCAGTGAACAACACTAGACTCCGTTGATCCACAAAGCCAAACACTGTGCACTGCTCCAGACTAGAATTATGACCATTGTTGATAGCAAGCCCTGACTGCGAGTCCACGAGACTGCGTCGCTGCTTTGCTCCATGCCATCTTGCTTCAACACGACCAGCTGGCTGCTGTCTCTGGAAGTTGCTAAGTGCGTTGCTTTCTAGCTTGCCGTGTTAAAACTCTCGTCTGTACTGACACTCTCATTTGGTGACGTCAGTGACCACTGCCTCCTGCAAAAACTGGGCCACTGTCACAGACAACTCTCTGCATCAGACACAGTGCAATGTAAACAAGCTCGGATGGTGTTCCATTAAACACTAAGAATCCTCCATCCCTGGCCGCGGCCCCCTGGCGGAGGCTTCAAACTGATGTTGCCCTTCCATTCCCATGCACCCGACTACTCCTTGCTGTGTCTCAACGCTGATCCATGCCTCGTCACGTCACTGTCAGCGGTTTCTTCTGTAGCAGGTACACTTTGCTGCTGCGGAAGGCAATGCCAGTGTTGGAACCGTGGGTCAAATGAGGTGGAAATACAATTGTATTATGAACCTTTAATTCATGGCAAAGAACACGCATCAAGTGTGTGTGTTTGAGGTTTACGGGCGCTAAACAGCGTGGTCATCAGCGCCCACACGCATCAAACAAATTCACAGACTCGCTGCTAGGATCAAAATAGTTATAGTCCGCACGAAACTGTAACGTTAATGTGCAGGGGCTTTATTGGGAATACTTGGAAGAAGACGTAGTTCTCTGCTGGATAAATTTAGGTGCACCAATTTTCGGTGTGTCTTTTTTACCATAACTTCGGTCCACTCATTCAAGTTACAGTGAACGTGCATCAAAACTTTTATTAATTTTTCTCGATGAACAAGTGTTTTCCTCTCTCATGCGTCTTCTTGATGAATATGTCGTGGAGAATCACATGTTTCAGGATGATAACAGCTATGTCAACAGGTCTACAAAAAAAAGTTCCTGGTTCACTGGTGTCTAAGACACACTATCTTACCTTAACTGGCCTGCTAAATCACCCTTTCTTAATCCTATCACTTAATCAAATTGAACAAACTCACAGACAACTGTTTCGTTGAACTCTAAGGAACCCGCTCATAGCTTCTCTAACCTGCTAAATCACCCATTCGTAATCCCATAGGAAATATGTGGGACATATAAATCAAGATCCATGCAGTTTGATAACTCAACGGATCTGATCATCAATTAGTGGTTTACGCTTCGTGTTTCATACCTGAAGAAAGTTTTGGACTCTTTTACGAGGGTCGGTCAAAAAGTAATGCCTCCCATTTTTTTTCTACTTAAAAAAATTAAGTTAAGTGAAAAATTTGAATTTGGCGCCATTCCTCAAACCTTCTTCTGCAATCCACTGCAGTAGTAACTTTCTGTGTCAACAGGTGGCAGCACAGCAGAAGTTTGTAAGATGGCCGACATCGATGTTCGTTTTAGACAGCGTTGTGTGATTGAATTCTTGAATGCAGAAGGTGAAACGCCCATACGCATTCATGAAAGACAGAAGAAGGTGTATGGTGTTGTGACAGTGGATGTCAGCACTGTTAGACGATGGGTTCGTCGTTGTAAGGAAGCTGAAGGGCAAACACCGTTGACTGACGAAAAGTGGAGCGGCAGGCCGGTGAGTGCAGTGACTCCACACAACATTCAGCAAGTTGATGACATCATTCGTGGTGACCGTCGGGTGACTGCAGATGAAGTGTGTCGCATTATTTCTCTTAGTAAAGGCAGTGTGATCACGATTATTAAACAATTGGGGTACTCAAAAGTTTGTGCACGGTGGGTTCCAAGAATGTTAACCGATCAGAATAAAGAGGCAAGGAAAACAATAGCCTCCCAACACTTGCAGCGCTTCCGTTTGGAGGGAGATGAGTTTCTGAAAAAAATTGTGACCGGGGACGAAACATGGGTGCATTTTTTTGAACCCGAATCAAAGAGGCAGTCAATGGAGTGGCGTCACACAAGCTCGCCGAGGAAGAAAAAATTCAAAACTGTGCGATCGGCAGGGAAAGTTATGACAACAGTTTTCTGGGATACAGAGGGTGTGATTCTGGTTGATTTTTTGGAGCATGGATGCACAATAAATTCTGTTCAATACGTCACAACCCTCAAAAAACTTAAAGCACGTCTTCAGCGAGTTCGCCCAACAAAATCAATGGCAGATGTTCTTCTTTTGCATGACAATGCAAGACCACACACCAGTCGTCACACCTCTGACGAGATTGTCAAAACTAGATGGGAAGTTTTGCCTCATCCCCCATACAGCCCTGACCTGGCACCATCAGACTTCCATCTGTTCGGGCCACTAAAAGAAGCTCATCGTGGGATTCATTTTGAAGATGAGGAGACCGTCAAAACATTCGTGCGTCAATGGCTTAGGAAGCAGAGCTGTGATTTTTACCGTGCTGGGATACATGCCCTTGTTCAAAGATGGACCAAAACTGTAGAGATGGGCGGAGATTACATTGAAAAATGACAAAATGATCCTCAATGTTGTGGTTTTCAACCTATGTAATTGCATTTAAATTTCCTGACAATTAAACGTAGAAAAAAAAATAGGAGGCATTACTTTTTGACTGACCCTCGTATATGCCGATTCGGGTCATTATCGAAGCGAGAGGCGATGTTACACCGTATTAGCGTGAAATCATCTGCAGGTGACTAATTTTTTATGCGGTGTGCTTAGAAGTTTCTGTAGGTAGTGTATATAATTACAATGCTGAACTGTTGACGACAGCCTTATAAATACTTGAATTACTATAAATTATTCTAAACTATGTATCCATAGAAGTACAGTATGGTCCATAATTGTGGATTCACCCTTCTAAAACGAAAGCAAGCGAATAAATATAAATTAAGTCAAGTAGTATGAAATGGGAGAGAGGGAAAATCACTTGGCTATATTACCAACAGAGCAACTGTTTTGGAGGTCGTTATCTTGGATGCACCTCTTAATTTTTAAATGGGAAGGAGGTCATGTGAAATATTAAACAGAGAATTACTTGATATGCCTTTTATTTGAGAATAGCTTTATTCATTCTCGAGTGCATCTACTTATAGGTAACATGAAAGCTGATGGCGTTAACACATGCCGAACGAACAGATCGTCCTAATATCGGAACAGAACAGTCGTGTTATCTAAGAGGGTTTCAACTGAATTCATCGACCCAGAGTCCACCCATAACTCACAGCGTGGTGGTGAAACTTTTCTGTCTCTGTCTCAGCTGCTGTTTTGGTGTAATTCAAATGCCTCAAATGGCGCTGAGCACTATGGGACTCAACATCTGAGGTCATCAGTCCCCTAGAACTTAGAACTACTTAAACCTAACTAACCTAAGGACATCACACACATCCATGCCCGAGGCAGGATTCGAACCTGCGACCGTAGCGGTCGCGCGGCTCCTGACTGAAGTGCCTAAACTCGGGTCATCCGTTAATAACGAGAGATATGGTTATATACAAATGGCATACTTACAACATACAAATGTTATAAAATCTTGTCAAGGACGATCCAGGTCGTCGTAACAGTTTGGAGAATGGGTGACATGCAAACTGGACTATCGTTTCCTCTATAACACACTGCTTACAGATGAAGTTTTATATGTGAACGGAAAGGTAATCACAATCACAGATCAGTGATAATCTTTCCTGGATAGATCCATCACAGGTAGGTGTGGCATCGAAAGTGATAGTTTGGTGTGGAAAATGGAGTTCTTGAATTGATGGTTCCTTTTTCATTCAGGGTGCATTAACAATAACCTGCAGTTTTTAGGCGAAGATTCAGTCGCCGCTAAATCTTGAAGCCAGCATATTTCGAACTTCCTTTCAACACGATGGTGCTCACTTGATTACGGGCTACTCGTCTTGGCACACCTGAATATCCAGTGCCTCCAGAGGTGGACAGCTAGTATACGTCCTGTGGTATGGTTATCCCTTTGATTTATATCTGTTGGGTCGTGTAATGGCGATTGTGCATACAGTGAAAATGAGAAACATTGTATGGAACGAATTGTTGATGCTTGAGCTAGCACTGTGGTACAAGGGGGCATCCTTAGATCGGATATCATCGGCCATAGAACGGGTTGGGAAACACTTTGAGCACATTCTGTAACCTTTACGCGATATCACCAGCGTCTGACGTGTTCTTTACAAAATGCCACGTAACTCAGAAATGAATGAAGCTACGCTTATATGGAAGGTATCATTGTTTTCCTCCTATAGTTATTTATTTGTTACGTCACATGATCGCCTTTCTGTTGGAAAATTACGAGCAGCACCCGAGATGGGGACTTACAAAATGGCCATTATGATAGTTACAGAAACAGTAATCTAAAGCTCTCGCTTTTTCAGGCGGGTGCGTTCGTCGAAACAGAGCGACTTTTCTATGAGTGTCACTTTCATCATCTTCCGGCGAAGCGTTTAGACGGCGGTCGTCATTCTATAGGCGTTGGAGCGCGATGGCAGTCCCCTTTCCGCGCCTTAGGATGGCTGTGGGGCGTGGCCAAAGGATGGCTGGAGTTCCAGCGCGTTGAGCCACACTCCACCTCACGTGCCATATGCAGGTCTCTCGGATGAGAGCCGTCGCAGCGTATTGTGAGCAGTAACGGCACCCTAGCAGAACTTAATTGGTAGCCGCTGTGTTAACGGGGTCATCATAGGGCCTAAGAAGGTCTTCGAAATTGTGGACTAATGATGGCTCTGTCGAGATGGTGGCTACCAATTAAGTTCTGCTTGGGACCGCTTACTGGCCACAATTTGACGTGAGTGCTCCCACCCGAGAGACATCTGTATTGCATTGCACACAAGGTGGAGGCTGACCAATCATGCTTGAACTCGAGAGGTTCCCTTCCCTACAATTTTACCCATCACAGGAGGTGAGAGACGGCAGCTACCGCGCTGCAGCGCTATGTAGTGGTAACCAACAAGCCGTCTCGAAATGTCCAACCACTGGTTGACTACTCGGCAGTTTTATGGTACGACAATGCTGAAAAGCATGTCTCCAGGCTGCAGACCTTCCAAAACGGGGTGTACGTCTGGGTACTCAACGTTCCACCGATCTCTAGCACAGCTGCGCTGCACCAACTCGCCTGTGTCCAACATCTGCGCGCACATGGCGAGCCGGCAACCAATAATTTATTTGAGAAGACGCGAGGATCCGGGAACAAGAAGACACGAGTGCTGGGCAGACACACAGAGTGCGAACTACCCGATGGCCTGACTGTTTACACAGGTACAGTTCTATAGGTAGTTCTCCTTCCAGATTTAAGCCTCTAGACCACAGGCTGTTTATTTATATCGATGTCCTTGCTGTCCTTTTTATATTCTGCAGTTTCTGTTGTTTATTATTGGTACACAATAACCCCGTCAGGCTGTCTGTGGTAGGAAGGACAGGGTCAGAGATAGATTGAACACCATTCTTGTTGTGGACTTTATTTTAACAGAACACACTATGTTAGATTTCTTAAACTTCTATTAGGAAACACCTCCAGTGGCACTGACTGATCCGTGGCGGCACTGAATTAGTAGGCTGTTCTGTCTGGCGTCACTGGCGAAGGTGTAGTATCGACTATCCTTCTTGCGGCCCCATTGCCAGAGTTTATGAGAAAGAGCTGGTATCTGTGGGTTGTGTCCTTAGGTCTTTGCTTGCCGGGGTTCGCTGGTCCGAGAGAGAGGACGAACTGTGGAAATTGGCGGTAGCGTCGCGACGAGAGGTGGCCACGAGGTCAGAGCGGCCGAAGCCACGAGTTGCACAAGGAGGGCCTGCCCAGGGCGAAGATACCGGAGTGCTTCACCGGGGTCAGCGTCGACTAATAGCATCAGGCTGACATCCCGTCGGTTCGTTGGCAACATTCGTGCCTGACGACCGCTCGTGGCCTGGCTGCCCTCTTCTACCACTCAGTAACCGCTGCGACGCACCGTGGATCCATGGAACTGCTTGCTGATAAAGGGGAGTAACATTCAGTAATCCTCGCGGTGATGTGTTTCTTTGTCTACCTGCCCTCCTTATTGTTTTATGCTTTGTACGCGCCCCTCAGAGTTTTACTCGGTCCGTTCTTTGGCCTTAAATATAGGCAGTAGTATTGTGCTAAGACAGTAGTCGTCGTTTGAAAATTTGTTCCGCTATTACAATAGCCTTTCTGGTTTGTATACGATCATTAATGTTCTGATTAATCAGCTCTTTCTCGTAAATACAGCCTGAGCACTTGTACTAAGGCACCGGTTGCCGTTAAACAAAGAAGGGACCTTGTGGTTAGATTTAGCTCTTAACTGGTTCAATTCGTTGATTGTAATTGTATTCCTCGGTCATTAGTTATAATCTGGACAAACTGTTGTACTAAGCTGTTCATTTCTGTGTTTGAAAGACCGGGTCATTATTGGTGTATTTTAGCTGGATCCTGTGGTTCTGCTGAGTGACTTCTCTTGTAATAAGTGTTCACAAGTAATGTTTTAAGACGTTCCTACAGAGTGGTTTTAATAACTGACAATCAGTTTAACTATGAAAATATTAACAGCCAACTGTCACCAGGGCTTCAGTCAAAATAAAATTGTCAGAAGGGACGGGTTGAGACCCAGTCGCACCTTGGCTGCCGATTGAAATTAAGAGGTTGGCTGCTTTGAAGTAAGCCTCATCATTGTCATATTGTTTGCTAATATGTTTAACCTTTAAGCACAGGAGCCCATCTTAACCCTGAACCTTTCGACATCAATTGTGCTTATACAGTTGTCATGTGTTGCTGAAGGGTGTTTAATAAGACACACTGCGTCCGTGCTGCGTCAACACCGCTGTTTCACCCGATAACAGGTGGGCTGCAGGTGGGGCCGTCTTGTAATCATTGTCCTATTGTTTTGCAAAACAGCACTTCAGATTTATTTTGCGAAGGTTAAAAGCTTGTTCAGTTTAAGGTTTAAGGTCAAAAGAATTTTGCAGATTTGTTCATTTTGTTAAATGAAATTTTATCGTTAAATGCTTCGATTATCTGAAAAAAAAACACATATTATATATTGTTACATAAACAGGTTGTGTGAAAAGAAAGTTATATTGGTGGGTCCTCCCTTCCACGTTTTCCTTAATTCCAGTAAGACTAGTAAGAAACAGAATAATTTACAGACATAAAACAATACCAAACTGAGTAGTAGCAAACAGATTAAATACTGTAATAAAAACTGCAAATGCAAAGTACAAGTATACTCCGTACATAAGTAACATGTAAGAAAATTATTATACCCCCGGATAACAGAGATGTGCAAAGCAAGGAAGAGAAATAAACAGACAAAATTGATGTTAAATATTGAGCCCTGAACGGTACAAACAGGTAGTGAGAACCTTCACGAAATTACAGATCTTAAATCTATTATTACTTGGCCAGTTCATAAATCAAGATTTCATACAAGGAGTAAGATGACTAACCATTCAGTTGGCCGAGTCGTACATGCATTAGCCGGCCGCGGTGGTCTCGCGGTTCTAGAGGCGCAGTCCGGAACCGTGCGACTGCTACGGTCGCAGGTTCTAATCCTGCCTCGGGCATGGATGTGTGTGTTGTCCTTTGGTTAGTTAGGTTTAAGTAGTTCTAAGTTCTAGGGGAGCCATCTGAACCATGTCGTACATGCATAAATACAACTAAGTAAATAATTCCAGTAATTA
Source organism: Schistocerca gregaria (assembly GCF_023897955.1). NCBI lineage: Eukaryota > Metazoa > Arthropoda > Insecta > Orthoptera > Acrididae > Schistocerca > Schistocerca gregaria. Next base: position 329,370,486 of record NC_064924.1, on the reverse strand, counting down.
CTCAATTGGCAAATTAGCTGCTTAACACTGCAACGATTTACATCATCTAGAACTAAAAAAAATTGTGTGAAATGAGTAAGAAATAAATTAATATGGCGACATGCTTTACAACCCTGTCTTGGCATGGCATATGGGATCGGAAAGATCAAGTGATACAGGACCACCTGCACCCACCTAGCCGCGGTCGGGCGCAAACTTGATTCTGCTTTTGGACGCTGCGCCTGTCCTATCAATCAGGCAGATTTAACCCAAGTCTCACCAAAAGAAACACAGATTGTAGCCTAATTAACACAGAAATACAGAATTTAGTACAGGAATTGAGCTAGACCTAGAGGCCGCACGACACTCGAATTATAAGTTCAAGAAAAACAAGTAAATAATTTTTTCATTGACTTAATAGAGTCAATATACAATGGCGTGAGACGAGGGCCTCCCGTCGGGTAGACCGCTCGCCTGGTGCAAGTCTTTCGATTTGACGCCACTTCGGCGACTTGCGCGTCGATGGGGATGAAATGATGATGATTAGGAAAACACAACACCCAGTCCCTGAGCGGAGAAAATATCCGACCCAGCCGGGAATCGAACCCGGGCCCTTAGGATTGACAGTCTGTCGCGCTGACCACTTTTTTTTCTCATTTTGTTCGATTGTGTTCGTTGCATCTGCTCGGGGCGGACGTCGTAAGACATCCGCTTCAGTTCGTTGTTGATCGATTAACTCAGTTTTTTATTACGGAGGGAGCTAATCCTCTGACCGAACGCGCTGAGCTACCGTAACCGGCTGACCACTCAGCTACCGGGAGCGGGTTAACAATTAACAGAGTCAAATCGAAGAAACTTGTGAAGCGGCCAGAATCTAAACACAGTTCCTAATACAGTTACTGATCAGGAAGTTCGACTGCCAACCACAAATTGTACCAAACTGTACCAAACTCGCACCAGGTGGGCGAGAGGTAAAATAGTAATCGCCACACGAATTATAGCATTAAACCCTAAGCTACAGCATTCGGCTGGCTAACGAACCCCTGACTAATAGTAGGTAGAACATAACCACTTGAATAACATCACGTCCACTAATCAGATAGCAGTACGAAAGCAAAATGAAGTCCTCAATGTGCGAGACTTAACAATTAAGATTGAGGGCCCCAACTTTACAGATAATAAAAAAAGCACAGTTAAACCTTGTAGTATAAATACCCAATAAGACAGACGTAATTGTGTTCCCCGGCAATAGTACATGCACGACGTGGCACATGAAATGAAACCACTTAATATACAAATGCGCGCCGCCACAGATCCACCGCCTTACAGAAGCCACGTAGGAAGTTGAGACCGAGCTTGGCAAATAGGACTCAGATTGGAGCATTAAATAAAGGAACAAATTCATTAGTTCTATAGGATTTATAATGTGGTGTCACCGCCAGACACCACACTTGCTAGGTGGTAGCTTTTAAATCGGCCGCGGTCCGGTAGTATACGTCGGACCCGCGTGTAGCCACTATCAGTGATTGCAGACCGAGCGCCGCCACACGGCAGGTCTAGAGAGACTTCCTAGCACTCGCCCCAGTTGTACAGCCGACTTTGCTAGCGATGGTTCACTGACCTCTATGCTCTCATTTGCCGAGACGATAGTTAGCATAGCCTTCAGCTACGTTATTTGCTACGACCTAGCAAGGCGCCCGTATCCGTACTGTTGATATTGTGAATCATGTACCATAAAGAGCTACGTTCTCCCTTAATGGATTAAAGTTAAGTATTCCACCAGCTACGTTCGTTTTTTCTCAATTCTAATTCCCTTGTCATGTTCCAGACCTCACGCCAGCCTGCGTGAGCTAAAACGCGTGCGTTTCGGCCTCCTTTAGTAATACGGTGTTGGCTCTCCTGCCAACCACAAAACACATACAAAACGTTCCTGCTCAGAAACAGAAGCGGGATGAATAACTAGGAGCTCTGATATGGACCCATACATGAAACTCGAACAAGAAAACTACCGATCTAAAGAGGCACAATGTGGTACAGGAAATGGCAATTATAGCTATGGTTACTTCCGATATTCGGCTCACTCACATCCGATAAACCATATAGGAATCTCACCAGACACACCCGTACGATTCAGGGAGGACAGCGTGGAGCCGACACACAGCGCAGCGGCGGCTCGCGTCGCTGAAGAGCACAACACGTTCCTTTCCTCGGTACGCGCCCCATACGTCACAAGGTCTACTGCCGGCTGCAGCCGAGGTAGTAATGGTCGGCAGTCCAGGAACCTGCTTGAGTGTCCCTTCCTGGTACCGCTGCTACGCTCAGAGCCGGTGACTGTTAACTGCCGAACTTGTACTCGCCATCAACTGCCGTCGCACTGCTCGCCTCGCCGCCAGGTTCCAACTCACCCGCCTCATCCATAGCGAACTGTTTCACGTTCCCGATTTCACCATCACTCCACTCGCACCTCCGATACCCGTGTGAATCACGCCCTCGTAAGCCAAAGACGTTCTACTACTGATCGTGGCTGGCCTATCGATAGCGCAACGGTTCAGCTATTTTTGTGGGTGTATTTAATGTACAGTGATGGGTTATTGATATTGTTCCTTATGGCTGAATTTAAACTACTTCTTTATTTTCATCGTCTTCTCTGTTTTTGCTATTTTTTGTGGGTTTTGGGGGGCTGGAGTGAATTACTTTTACAGGGTATACATGTATTTTTTTGAGGGTATATTAACAGTGTTCTTAATAAGTGATATTGTCATTCATTGGGGTTTTTGGTGGGTTATTTAAATTAATATTTGGATTATCATGATTTTACTTGTGTTGTAATTTTATGGAGTTTGATGGATTAATTGTTTTTTGTGGGTCCCCTCATAAGATGTTGATTAGTAAGGTATTGGCTTCTGATGTCACCAAACAGCACTGCCAGTGTTGCCAAAGGTGACGAAACATGCTGCAGTTAGAAAGTATTACCTTCCCTATGTCAAGGCTTAGGTCCTTTATGCCTTATAATTACTGTGTTGTAGGATCACAACCAGAGTAAATTGTTTCAAATCACATACATCATCGGGAAGTGTTTAACGTCCCATGAGCACAGTTATTTGTTCTGTTCTGTCTGTAGCAGTTCAGCGGATAACCAAAAGAGCTGTCAGAGGATCCAACAAGTTCTACCGAAGACAAAGCCTACGGGCTTATACTTCAAAAGATTTAGCGGTAAAACTAAGAGATGTGCTTGCGAGCAAGCGAGTTGCCTCAACACTTCGCCATAAGGTAATGGGAATGACATCGTGGAAGCCTGAGAACTTTACATTACTTCATCTCACGGAAGGAGAACGGGATCGTATAGCTTGACAGATTTTATTCCTTCACCCATCTCATACTACTTTGTCTGAGGCCTGGATGTTTTTATCGCCTTCAGAGTGTCATTGTGAGTGGAGTGTCATGGTGCGATCGCCAGAGGGCGGACGCTTGGAGAAATGATTACCGTGGGCGTGGCCGAGCTGATGGCAAGCACGGACGGCGGTGTGCTCAGGCAGTCAGCTGCAGCGAGGGTATCATCAAACATCTACTGGTGGCCAGCGCCGGTACAACGGTGGAAGCGTTAAAGAAGCTGGCACGGAGGGTGAGATATCCGTAACGATGGGCTGGACCTGGAGACGTCGGAGTTGGGTAGTTAGTTGCTGCAAGAAGACAAACGAATAAGTTACGGGTCGAGCTGAGAGCGAGGACGTTGAGAAACTGATGTCCTGTGTTGCTGTCGTCCGCACATCATTACGGTCTGCACGGGGAGCGGCTGCTGCGTGGACACGTCGGTCCGGTGGAGCGGTTGGTGTCTTTTCTGCCGCACGGAGAGCCATTCCAGAGGAGGCGCAGAAATGGTTACAAACCGGTTGTTTTATGGTTGATAGAATGCACTGAGTACTGTATGAACGGTGCGTTGGGTGCGTTTGCTAGTCACTAATTCTGCACGGAAGTCCGTGATTGTCGAGTGACAAGTTGTGATTGTGTCTGGCAGACTGAAGTAGGCCGGGAGGGGGGAATCAAGAGCAATTTAATCTGTTATCTGTGCTCTGTAATTATTTGTGCGTGCTTCCACACAAAGGAACTGCCCTGTATTACATATTTTTCAGGATGATAATTTTTTTAGAAGTTTCTGTACACCAAATGCTGTTTATATACTTATCTTGAGAGACAGAAGATAGCACGTATCCCCCCGCCTGCTGGAGCGCCTCGGCTGGCGCCACTGGAGGCGATGCGAGCCACCCGCAGCCGTTGAGAGACTTAGGGAGGTTTTCGAGAGAAGTGCCGCTTGTCCAGCGGCCTATCTTAACAGCGCCGTTAACGCCCCCGCCATTTGGCGCAACGGCGGCTGCGGGCGTTAGCCACGCTCTTCCGCCGCTGCCGGTCGGCCGCTAGCGGCCGAGGGCCGCTCTTTACGTCAGGCGCCGCCACAATTACTGCCACAACAGCTCTGTGTGGTGTGGCTACCGCGCGACGCGTGACTTGCGCTCGTTTCACTCGCGGGCCTACCGGGAGATGGCCTCGGATAAATTTTCAATGCAGAGTTTCGGTTTGTAGTATTTTACGTATTTAGTGATTCGTGAGACTTATGAACAATTGAGAGAAGAGCTCATATTTGTCCGTTTTTGCTTCCGAATAAATATGGTTTTACTACGTTGCCTGACAAAAATAAGGAAAAAAAGTGAAGCACCCCAGAATGAGAAGAGGAAACGAAATGAAACTTCACTGTTTGAGCGGTTATGATGTTACTTCAGTGATTACAAATTCGAATCAAATATATAAACAACTTCGCAGCATGAGCACATTTAACATTTGATGTTGGACACCCCTCTGACTTTGATGCATCAAGCGTAACATATGTGAAAGCAACGTCACTGAGAAAAAGCGTAGAGACGATTTCAGTTCTCTTAGCACTTTGATTTTGACTTTTCTTGTACGGATTAGACGTAAGTTGAGCGTAATTTTGCTGGCTTAACTTTTATCTGTTTCACTATAAGTAGTCGAGTTAATTATTTTGCAAGGACAACCATCAAGTCTCCACATTTATCACTGAATTTATATTGTATTCTTAAATTTGGCCGGCCGCTGTGACCGAGCGGTTCTAGCCGCTTCAGTCCGGAACCGCGCTGCTGCTACGGTCGCAGGTTCGAATCCTGCCTCGGGCAAGGATGTGTGTGCTGTCCTTAGGTTAGTTAGGTTTAAGTAGTTCTAAGTCTAGGGAACTGATGACCTCAGAAGTTAAGTCCCATAGTGCTCAGTGCCATTTGAGCCATTTTTTTCTTAAATTTGTTTCAGTTAAAAAAGGAGAAGAGGCTGACGGCGCGTTGTTTGGAGTCTGATGACCGAAGGCTACCCGTGTTCTTTCGTTAACTGCTTCACAATAGGAAGTTAGAATACCCATCACCCATCAGATACTTTATGCTATCATTTGCCTCGCTGCACGTAACATTATACTGTGAGAATTGCGTGGGCTTGATCGTTATCGCATGATGCAGTCTCAGTGAAAAGGTAGATCCTAATCAGGCAATGATTCAGTTAAAGTAAGGTAAGTTTCACTGAGATACACTGCACGGTGCTGTCTAAAGGAATTGTCTATTGTCAATGTGCGTTGCTTCCACGTCTCGACTGTTGTGTAGTATGGCGTGTCTATTGGCTGCTAATTAATGTTGCCGCTTTGAGAAACCCTCCAGGTGAATATCTCATTGAGAGACAGAAGATAACGCCACTTAAGTACATTGCCCGCATCTCGTGGTCGTGCGGTAGCGTTCTCGCTTCCAGCGCCCGGGTTCCCGCGTTCGATTCCCGGCGGGGTCAGGGATTTTCTCTGCCTCGCGATGGCTGGGTGTTGTGTGTTGTCCTTAGGTTAGTTAGGTTTAAGTAGTTCTAAGTTCTAGGGGACTGATGACCATAGATGTTAAGTCCCATAGTGCCCAGAGCCGGAGGGGGGGGGGGGGGGGGCACATCATATTCCATGGCGGGCAGATCTGTGGATCATGCTGGCTCTGGTAGAAAATCAGCATCTTACAGATAGTGTAAGACACGTATCACGTGTGAGCGAGTATTGTACTGCAGTGGCGCTACGATGCGTCACACGAGAGGGATCACATGAGGATGCAGGTGTATGTAGCCTGTTTGTATGCTGGCTGCACGATATAATGTGTTAATATCGCTGACAGCGCTCTGCGCCCTCGGCAAGAGATTCTGTTGTTGGACGGACTACCAGTTAGCGATTGGATAGGGAAGTGCATGGACATGATTTTCTTAGTGGAGACTCATCTGTTGGTAGGACATACATTGTAAAGCGAGACGCAAGGAATGGCATGATAATGGAGGTATAGTTGATAATGTTTTGGCAGTGGAATTATTGACAATTACATAATTTTTGGAACTGGATGTCACATGAATAAGGCAAAATTTTCTAAATACATTGTTTGCTCTTCAACAAAAACTTTCTTTTGCTAACCTTATGCCTCCTAGCAGTTAGAGTCCATAGTAGTTAGAATCTTTTTATTTAGCTGGTCGTTGTTGCTGCTTGCTATAATTACTGTAATTCGTGTTATGAAGATTTTCAGTGAGGTAAATGACTTATAAGAAATGGGTTTCCACTATCGGGACTCGTGACTGAAATGAGATTAGGCAATTAACAGAGTTGGAGGTAATTTCATATTTCTTTAATTTCATATTTTTTTGGTTATGTATTATTGTTAGGATTCCTTGTAATTCAGGGCCATTATTTTAGGTCAATTACTGGAAGTCAGAATGCATTGGACTTATATAATGTGGGTAATAAATGAATAGGCTAAGTTTGAGTTGCCTTGTCACGGAAAATTTGGTAGGTCAGTGTATAATAAAAATTATTGAAGACTTAGTTTCATCGGGTGTTCGTGACATTGTGTTGTCTGAGTTCCTCCAATTCTACCAGCGGTGAACCCACTTCATACCAGGCAAAGTAGTAAATATAAGGGCCGCGAACAGCGTTAGATGTAGATCACTGTGGAGGACACGGACATTTCGCGTACACGTATGAGACAGCGTAATCAGCATCCGACATAATTTTGAAAGGTGCCCCTAAATTTCGCTGGCTGGGCCAGTCATCAGTATCCACATTACAGGGCATTCGGACGTGACAATGGACAGATGTTGGACTCCATGGCAACGTGAGGGCAGACATAAGCGTCGTCAAGTGCCCGGTCGATGACGTCTGACCATTACAAGGGAGGATCACCACTGAGCAAATCGAAACCTCTTCATCGCAACCTCTTCGCATCCATCCGAGAACAATACATGGACTTACATTTTTTTTTGTTCGATGCTTTATTCTTAATGACCCAATACTAGATTTCTCAAGATGGGTCTTAGCCTCTATGTCGGGTTGAGGAATCCGAGGAGCGCTGATTACAGCTTCCTCCAACACCCGCCGTCCCGCATACCTTTGCCCAAGTCACGCCGCGTGGAGACGGACCTCTTATTATTAATTTTTCTGTTTTTCTTCTCTACAGCATTTTTCTAACCAGCTAATTGAACCTAAAATTTTGAAACGGAAGTGTAAATAATGTTTTGATACTTAAGAAGAATAAAACATAGAGGATATGGTAGATCGTATATGACCTAATACAGTCTCCGTTGTAACTCTTGGTGATCGCCTCGGAACTATTGCTTGGAGCCGTTCCGCGATATTCAAAATTCTCAAAATTATGTAAACAGTATAATAAGCACTGTGCAGTGACTGAATGGCTGGTACGGCAGCTGTGTGTTGTTTGGGTTGTTATTAGTAGCCTAATTATCTCTTGTCTATGTTGTTCTACCTTTATCTACATGTTTATGTTGCATATTTGCGATACACTGTCTTATATTCTAACTTGTATTAGGACATACCAAACCAAGTTTCACTGTAGCTTGTTGATATTACTTATTTGTGATGTTTATGCCAATTTTCGGATGTGACGCGTGTGATTAATGTTTTTCAATAAGCATTCAATGCTTTAGTACTCTGGCGCAGACCTATGCTATTCAAATTTGGTCCATTACTTTATAATAATTATACAGGTTTCAGTGTTATGTTATGAATATTAGTTTTTCTACAAATTTCACGATGAAATACAAAATACAACTATTTTTAATTTTCGCGTTATGAAACTGATGTCGTAGTAATATCATTCGTAACAGATATCTCTCGTAAGGAATTAATTTACAAACGTAATTTATGTGAAGCTTATGACGTGGCATATTTTAGAAAAGCATATAATTTAGAGCTCCCGACATATCTGCGGCGCTATGGCCGTGGTCGAAGAAACTTTTTGGTTCCTGAAGTTTGGTCCCGATGTTCTCTGGTCATCTTCGGAGGGCCGGCCGATGTGGCCGAGCGGTTCTAGGCAGGTTCGAATCCTGCCTCGGGCATGGATGTCTGTGATGTCCTTAGGTTAGTTAGATCTAAGTAGTTCTAAGTTATAAGAGACTGATGACCTCAGATGTTAAGTCCTATAGTACTCAGAGCCATTTGAACCATCTTGGGAGGAGGTCGTGGCGACGCTGAGTCGGCAAGACCCAGCATCGCCAGGAGTCGCGAGTCCGGTTTCCGAACCCACGACGACGCGTCCTGGACCGGAACTGTCGACGTGCTCGACAGCAGCGACCACGTCAGCACTCCAGCCATGTGAGGAAGGAGAGCACCAGAAGATCGATCTGTGCTCAGATACGGAGATGCGGGACGTTCTAACTATTTGTCGTGACCCTCAAGCAGAAATCGCCCAAACTAGTAGGAAATGCTTCGCTAGATGGTGACACGTTGCAGGAATATGAGGAAAATCCCTTTTCGGTCCAGGCTGTGGACCTTACTCCAACTGTTCCTGATTTGCTGCTGGCAATGTCCACCTAAGGACAAAGATAAGTTCTCGGTCCTCTACTCACCGACGAGCCCACTGAAGATTTTTCTGCTAAGACACCAGATGGACGTCATCCGTCGCCTAACATAGCATACCTCCAGCTTGGTGATTGGGCGTCCGAGACGGAAAGAATTATGTCAGGCTTGAGAGACAAACTGATGCCCGCGGCCAGCGGATCGTCGGACGGTCATCTTGCCTCTTCCGATCAGTAATGGTGACAGGGACGGTCAGACGGGTGACGTGGCGCTTCCTGGATTAAACGACTGCAGGTTACGTCATCGTACTGTCCACTGACACAGGTGTATCGGATAGTTACAGTCAATGTCAGCGGGATGAGCCCAACCGTTAAAGGACATGATTCGGGTGGCGGACTTTGATATCGTCTTTCTTCAAGAGGTGCGGCCCTATCTCAGCCTGGATGTTTGTGGATACACGTCTTACGTCAACCGAACTACCAACGGCCATGGTGGTGGTACGGCCTTACTACTACTTGATGGCATAGAACCAACGGATATTCAGTATTTGCCATCAGCGCGAGGCGTTGCGCTCACCATTGGCGCAGTCTGCCTTTTGAATCTGTATGCCCCATCTGGTACCGCAAAGCGTCGAGAACGAATGCTGCATTACTCTACTGACGTAGCTCCATTGTTTCAAGGCGCTACAGAGCACAATGGTGGGCGGGGACTTAACAGCGATTTACACCCTGGGGATCAGATCCTTCACAATGTCCCGTGTGCAGTCCTTCATGCTATGGTCATGTGCCTCGATTTGCATGATACATGGGCACTAATTCACGGTGACTGATGCTGATATACGCACTGCACCACCCACTCGACCAGCAGGTTGGACAGGATTTGCGTTTCCCGAGGTCTTCGGGCAGCGACTGTCGGTTCCGGCCTGTGGCCCACTACATTCACCGACGGCCTTCATCTGCGCCGTGACTCTGCCACGACCACAGACGAGCCGTAATAGAGGACCTAGGACTGTTAACGTCAACATTTCTCCAGCAAGATGCTTGCCGTTTAGCCATCACTGATACCTGGCACAAATTCGAGCGACGACATCGTACCTATGACTCCGCGACACAATGGGGCATACACTGCGCCAAACCAGCAATTCACCTCACCGCCATGGCGCATGGACGACAGGGCACTTTGGCTCCGATCGACCTCTAAGTTTTACTACACTGTCTTGTGAGAACTAGGGTCGCAACAAACTTTGCCACAGCGCCAAACGGCCGTCCACCGGACGCAGGCCCAGCTTCTGCAGCTCATGGCTGACACATTGGACGGGACGTGGGTTCGAGCGAGACTGCAAGATTCAATCGCAGAGGAACATGCTTCTCTTTATCACATTGTCAGAGAACGGAGAAATCGGAAGATGCGACTCATCACGGCAGTTATTTCGGCTTATGGGCAACGTGCAGAGACACACATGGCCATCTCCCGTGTCCTCACAGATTATTACCGCACTATGTATGTAGCAGGTCAACGGCCTGACAATCACGTTGAGGACGTTCTGCACGTCCTGCCACGTTTGGGTATGGCGCAAGGCGACGCCACATTCCTGGAGGCCGTCACGCGGGAAGCAATGCGCACAGCCATGTCACAGGACGTGAGAACCAAATCCTCTGGACGTCATGGTCTTCCACTTGAAGTTTGTAGCACCTTTTCTGACCTGATGGGGGGAGTTTGGTGGCAGATGTGCTGCAAACTCCTGGATCCAGACTTTCACGTCCGATACGAACTTTAGGAAGGCGTGACCATCCCCGTGCAAAAACGAAATGGGGGGTGCAGACCGCAAGACTTCCGGCCGTTCACATTATTGAAATCGGATTACAAGCTTTTCGCCCGTATGCTTCGTGCTCGCCTCCTCGCTAATCTCAAATATGCCATTCATGCAGACCAAACATGCCAGGGAGCAATATACACAAGGCGTTAAACTCTTGTAGAGATGTGGTGGCGCTCATGTTGGCCTGCCACTTAATAGACGCCCTCTTGGCAGTTCACCTAGACCACGCATTTGATCGAGTTGCAGGCTGTCATAGGGGAGATGGGTCTATCTCCGATATCGGCAGGTGTTGTTCTCCGTCTCATCATCTCTACACCCGACCACAGTCCTGGTCAATAGCTACCGCTCGCCACCGTTCATTATTGAGCCTCAGTGCGACAAGGATGCTCTCTGTAAGCCATTCTGTTTGCCGTCGCCGTCGCCATCGAATCTGCACTTCATGGTCTACGCCTCTGTAATGTGCATTTTACAATGCGGAAGATGTAGTTTTCTTGGCGAGGTCGCCAGAAGATACATGTAGGGCGATCGCGTGGCTTTAACGATATGGTGAAGTGGCCGGGAGCCGCATCAACCTGCGGATGGTGATGATGTTTGGTTTGTGGGACACTCAACTGCGCCGTCATCAGCGCCCGTACAAATTCCCAATTTTTATACAGACCAAATTTTTTCACAACCCAATCGAGCCACTGTCACGAATGATGATGATGATATGATGAGGACAACACAAACACCCAGTCCCGGGGCAGAGAATCCGGAAATCGAACCCGCGACCCTGTGATCCAGTGGCAGCAACGTTAACCACTAGACCACGAGCTGTGGACATCAACCTGCGGAAGTTGCACTACATGGATGTGGGCAGACGGCTTAATATGAGTACGCCAGCTCCCATTACCAAGGGTCTGGCGATGAAATATTTGGGACTGCCTTCCGTGGAAACGTGCAACGTAGAGCAGCACCTAGGCATTGCAGACTACTTAATGTGATCCGCACCCAAGTTCATCTCCATAACTTTCGAACACTTGACTTGATCATGTGAGCTGAATTTGTCAATGTATACCTCGCTCCGAAACTTAATCACTATACACACGTTCTTCCAATGGCCACTACGGTAGCTGCCGAGTTCCAGACGGCCTTAGATCATTTCGATAACGGTGGTACGGTGTTCAAGACTACGAGACACTAACGTCACCCACACATGCAGATGGCATTGGAATGACAAACGTGCGCAATAGGGAGCGCTCTCTCTTTCTGCTGGCACCCTTACTGTACGCCTGTTGAGGAGGTGACGCTTCAAACCCTCCTGCCGCCGATTCCTGTTGGCCAGCCAGTACTGTGTCACATTCGCACCTATCTGGTCGATATGAGTTATCTGGTGGATGTCCTACCGATCAAACGGGCTCCTAGAACCAAGGAGTTCTACCGCTACTTTCAACGGACATTTCCTGCTAATGTGATTGAACTTCAACATTCGGTGGATGGCTGGAAGTGGGTGTGGGGTCAAATACACCCGCCTTTCCTTCCCACCGCGGTGAATGAAAAATTCCCCACCAGACAACGTTTATGCACTATAAATCTTGCGAAGTTCCATTTCTGCGCCGCTGTCCACACCGATATGCACCGTTTCGTTTGTGATACGGCTGCCGGCTGCTGGTTTCTCACACGGCACATGTTATCATTGTTGCTGCGACGGACGCCTAAGTCCGTAGAGCCCACCGAACTGATTCATCTCGACGTCAATTACTACCCTGCTTCTCGTCAAAACGCCACGGTGTGGGTTAAGGGTATGATATTGTCTTACTTTTTTAGTGAGGGCGTTGCAGGGTTGTTAGATTTTTGGTACTATTTAACGAGCAACTACACGGTTTTACGGTGCAAGGCGTCGTATGGTTCGCTGCTTAGGAATTACTTGGGGTCGTTGTTTACGCGTCCTCTAGATCATCGGGGTATACCGGTGTGAGAAGACATTGACAATAAAGCACATGATGGGCTGATGAGAGATATGAACTATAATTTTAGGGTGTTTCACCCTCGCTGAACGAGAAGACGACCTGTACATCCCACCGTCTGGCTGCTGTGAACACCCCCAGAAGAAGATATAAAAGAATAAATAAATAAATAAGTAAATAAATAAACATGAAAACAAATAAAATATAATAAAAGTATCGTGCCCGTCCCTTTATTCTGTGGCCTGTAATCGAAAATGTGTCATGATGATCTCTCTATTAGCAAAATATTACGGAATAGTCCCCCCTTCGGAACTCCAGGACGGGACTGCCAAGGGGGAGATGATCATGTTAAAAAGATTGAATAATCAACGAAAGGATAACGTTCTACGAGTCGGGGCGTGAAATGTCAGAAGCTTGAATGTGACATGGAAGCTATAAAATATGTAAAGGGAAATGCAAAGGAGGAATCTAGATATAGTAGCGGTCAGTGAAGCGAAATGGAAAGAAGACAAAGGATTTCTGGCCAGATGAGTATAGGGTAATATCAACAGCAGCAGAAAATGGTATAACAGGAATATGATTCGTTATGAATAGGAAGGGATGGCAGACAGTATGTTACTGTGAACAGTTCAGTGATAGGTTTGTTCTTATCAGAATCGAAGCAAACCAACACTGACAACGATAGTTCAGATATACACGCCGACGTCGCAAGCTGAAGATGAAGAGATAGAGAAAGTATATGAGGGTACAGAAAGGGTAAAACTTTACGTAAAGGGAGTTGAAAATATAATAGTCATGGAGAACTGGAATGCAGTAATAGGGGAAGGAGCAAACGAAAAAGGTTACAGGGAAATACAGGCTTGGGACAAGGAATGAGAGAGCAGAAAGAGCTCTGCAATAAATTTCGACTAGTAATAGAGAGCACTCCGTTCAAAAACCACAAGAGGAGTGGGTATGCTCGGAAAAGTCTGGATGCTTACATCATGGTCAGACAAAGATTCCAAAATCAGGTACTGGATTGCAAGACGTACCTAGGAGCAGAATTAGTCAGGTCACAATATGGTAGTGATAAAGAGTAAGTTGAAGTTTAAGAGATTAGTCAGCAAAAATCAATCCGCAAAGAAGTGGGATGCGGAAGTGCTAAGGAATGAGGATAAACGCCTCAAGTTCTCTAAGGCTATAGGTACAGCAATAAAGAATAGCTCAGTAGCTGGTGCAGTTGAAGAGGAATGGACGTCTCAAAAAAGGGCAATCACAGAAGCTGGAAAGAAAAACAAAGGATCAAGGAATGTAGCTGCAAAGAAACCATTGGTAACAGAAGAAATACTTCAATTGATCGATGAAAGAAGCAAGCATAAAAATGTCCAGGGATATTCAGGGGTACAGAAATACAAGACGCAGAGGAATGAAACAACACAGGAAGTGCAGGGAAATTGAAACTAAATGGTTGCATGATGAATATGAAGAAATCGAAAAAGAAATGATTGTCGGAAGGACAGACTCAGCATACAGGAAAGTCAAAAGAATCTTCGGTGAAATTAAAAGCAAATATGGTAAGATTAAGAGTGTAACGGGTGTTCCACTGTTAAATGCAGAGGAGAAAGCGGGTAGGAGGAAAGAATACATTGAAGGTGTCTGCGAGGGGGAAGATTTGTCTTACGTGATAGAATAAGGAACAGAAGTCGAAGAGATAGGGGATCCATTATTAGAATCAGAATTCAACGGAGCTTTGGGGGACTTAAGATCAAATAAGGCAGAAGATACCATTCCATTAGAATTTCTAAAACTATTTGGGGAAGTGGCAACAAACCGACTATTCACGGTGGTGTGTAGAATGTATCAGTCGGGCGACATACTATCTGACTTTTGGAAAAATATCATCCACACCATTCCGAAGACTGCAAGAGCTGACAAGTGCTAGAATTATCGCACAATCAGCTTAACAGCTCATGCCTACAAGTTGCTGACAAAAATAATATAAACGAGAAAGGAAAAGAAAATTGAAGCTTTGTTAGATGACGACCAGTTTGGCTTTAGGAAAGGCAAAGGCAGCAGAGAGGCAATTCTGGCGCTGCAATAGATAATGGAAGCCAGATTCAAGAAAAATCGAGACATATTCATAGGATCTGTCGATCTGGAAAATGCGTTGGGTAATGTAAACTGGTGCAAGATGTTCAAAATTCTGAGAAAAATAGGTGTAAGCTCTCCTGAGAGACGGGTAACATACAATATGTGCAATACACAGGAGGGACTAATAAGAGCGGACGACCTAAAACGAAATGTGCAGATTAAAAAGGGTGGAAGACAGGGATGTAGTCTTTCACCCCCACTGTTCCTTCTGTACATCGGAGAAGAAATGATGGAACAAAAGAAAGGTTCAGGTGCCGAATTAAAATACAAGCTAAAAGGATATCAATGATACGATTCGCTGATGACACTGCTATCCTGAGTGAAAGTGAAGAAGAATGACATAATCGTCTAAATGGAATGAACAGCCTAGCGAGTACAGAACACGGACTGAGAGTAAATCGAAGAAAGACGGAAGTATGTAAGTAGCAGAAATGAGAACAGCGAGGAGGTTAACATGAGGACTGATGTTCACGAAGTAGCTGGAGTTAAGGGATTCTACTACTTAGGCAGCAAAATAACCAATGACGGACGAAGTAAGGAGGATATCAAAAGCAGACTAGCAAAGGCAAAAAGGGCTTTCCTGGCCAAGAGAAATCTGCTGGTAACTAACGTAGACCTCAAGCTGAGGAAGAAATTTGTGATAATGTAAGTCTGGAGCACAGCATTGTGGGTAGTGAAACATATACTGTGGGAAAACGGAAGCGGAAGAGAATCGAAGTATTAGAGATGTGTTGCTACAGACATATATTGAAAATTTGTTGGATTGATAAGGTAAGGAATGAGAAGCTTCTATGCAGAATCGGTGAGGAAAACAATTAATCGAAAAAAATCCACTAGGGGAAGAGACAGGATGATTTGTCGCTTCCTTCAGCCACTTCTTCTTCTTGTTCTTCTTCTTCTACATCTTTCCTACGGAACCTCTCATGAGGTTGGATACTGGCTTGTCGTCTGTGGGCTCGTTGTCGTCTATAGTTTTGATTCGTAGCTTTGGAGGTGTTGTCTTGACTCTATGCAGCATTCGGTGTCATACCGCACCATTTGTTGGAGAGTTACGGCAGCCGACTAAGGAATTACCGAGCCGTTAAAACTACGACACAAATGGCTGTGTTTGATGTGATGCCGTGACCGGGAAGCACTGAATGCTGATCAGTAATGTCGCATTGTGTTCAGGGGTGAAGCCCAGTTCTGCACTGGCACGGATGGCCATTGTCAGCGAGTACAGCACACCAACAGCGCAAATGCCCTTTGGCATTCGCTCGACCTTTCACAAATAATTGCCACCCTGTAATTTAATTCGCGCCGATGGCGTGTAAGATCACGAAGTTACTTTGGCATCTGAACATACCTTATAGGTGCTTCACTTTTCTCCTCAGGGTGTAGGAAACTCCTGGCATGGCGCCGAGGTATTCCTCTTAAGGTTAAAGCTCGTTGTTTGATCGTCTTGACGTTCAAACAAATTGAGTCTGCTGGCGGCAAAAGCCTAGTCCACAACATGCTGATGACACTTTAGTAGACGGGAAAGTGTCGTCTTGGAATGTCTGCAGAATGACATCAGGCGACTTGTATATAGTTTCCACTCCGCGTGAGAGTGACTGCTTGCACTAAATATGAGAAAATGTGAGTTAATACAGATGAATAGGAAAAACAATCCTGTAAACGTCATTGCGTAGTATACATAAATAAAACCTTCTACATTGACGACCATGTTATAAAGCAAAAAGGAAAGTTCCCTTTCCAGTCAGTAAGGAAACAAGTTTATAAAACCTCTGTTACAAATAGTGCAATAGAAATTTACAATAGTTTTCCACATAAGATAAAGTTAACCAACATTACCACCATTCACTGAAATCCAGCTGCAAAATATCCTACTGCTGGTCGTGCAAGCTCTCTTGTACATAATAAGAAGTCCTAGAACCATTCAGAAAACGGGAAGGTTAATATTTGTTTTTTGATATAGCAAAGTGCTTACCGACTAGATATTGCTTTGTTACTCTGCGTCTGTATTCGATACACTCTTCTGAATCTGCTGAATCTGTATAACGAACGACCATGTCTCTTCTGTTACGAACTCCAGAATGCTTTAGTCTCAGATATGTCATAAACTGACATTTAATTACTACAAGCTGTACCCAGAAATACGCGTTTTCTTATGAATCTCTAATGCGCCGGTACCATGAAACATCATACTTCCGTAACACGGAGTTATAATACGACACTATTCGAGTACAAAAATTCGTTAACTGACCGTATGACGTTTCCTTCGTTTTATTATAATAAATCGTACCAAGAGCGGCACGTTTTCGAGGGATCCTCATTGTACCAGCGTTTTGAAGCGGCATATATTCGTAGGACACAAGTTATGATATAAAGTACGCCAAATATGGCCTTGAAATGAAAAGAACGAAGTTGAGTGTAGTATTTCCCAAATTCTGTTTGTGACGTGGAGTGTGTCTTGACTGTTATGGGTTAAAGGATAGTTGAAGACTGCCGAAATATCGCACAACTTCTATCGTGTTTCACACTCTACAGTGAATAGTCAACGTGAAATATCAACGTCACAAAACTCGTGTAGCTTTACTTCCACATAAGCTTTAACGTTCCGTTTGAGAACAGCTTAATGTTGCGAAGCGACATGATATGGAATGGGGATATGTGGTTGGTTGTACGGAACGGGAACTGTCGACTTTGATTTAATGGGGAGTTTTAAGAAAGCGTAGCTCATGTATAAAGAACACGTCGTACAGAACACTTGTACTACCATTCTTGAGTACTGCTTGAGTGTTTTGGAACTCCACCAGGTCTGTTTAAAGTAAGACGTTTGGCTAGATATGTTACTAGTAGGTTTGATCGACAAGCGAGTATTACCGAAATGTTCCGTGAATTCAAACGGTGGCCCGAGGAGGAAATAAACCCTTGTTTATACGAAACACTATTGAAGAAGTTAGAAAACTGGCATTTACGACATAATGTAGTACAATCGTGCTGCCACTAACACATATCTCACGTAAGCAGCACAAAGCTCGGAAGCAAGTAGTAGTAATTTTTCCCTCCCTTCATTTGTGAGTGGAACATGACAGGGAATGACTCACAGAGGTTCAAGGTACACTCCGCCACGCACCATTGGTGGCTTGTGGAGTACGCATGTAGATGTAGATGTAGCTGCTTATGTACAGTCTTTAAACTTAACCTGATGGGGAGCCTTGCCATATAGAAACCGTTACTTTCAATAGAAGTGATAAACACGAAGGTCTGCATTAGTGTAACAGCGGTATTTTAATACTTCCAAAAATTTGTCCCTCTCGCCCTACTGTTTCCTAAATCCATTTGTCAAATATAATTATACTATCTAATGTTATGTTTTATCTATGATCCATCCTCCTCTTTCAGTTTTTATTTCATTAGATAATAATGTGGCAGAAACCTAAGTTTTACTTAAATTGTATTAATTTATCATTTAAAACTTTTTTATGTAGAAGTAATACACGCTACTGAGCTCTCATGAAGTCAATCAGCAGCATCATAATTATCCATTGATAACACACGGGTAACGAGTTGTTTTCATAGACTACCAGTCCTCGATATCTTTTTGCTCTTACGATTTGAAATAAAGGCAGCCGAGGATCTAAGACAAAAATACATTCACTGTATAATTAACAGCACAAAAAAGTGAACAATGGGCCAATGGAAATAACATGTACAGCAGTGTCTCTGGATTCTCACGTTCTAATTGGAATCCTAATTAAGGAAGTATTTTACCTGCAAGGGGAAGAGGGGCTGCTTATACTGTGGCAACATAAAACCGCTCCCCAGTGCTCATATCGTAGTGCTGATGGTGATGAGTGCGTCGAATGTTGCGTAGTGTGGATGGGAAAAAACGAAAGACTGAAACCGTTACCGTTATTTTAGTTCTGAATAACTAGTATTTTTCGTTATTTATTTCATATCGGCTATTACAAGGTTTTTTCCATTTTTTTCGAATAACTGGGTAATAAAACGGCATATCAGTTTGCCATAGGAACAGTGGTAAAATTTTTGGATTTTGAGTAAAATTGCTTTTAAAGACGAGTAATGTTTATTTGAAGAATTTCCATTGCTTGAAATATTGGATCATTATAGATAGTGGTTAAAGTGATCAGCACTATTTCAATAACAATGCCTACAGTTACAAATTAGCAACAAACATATAGCAGAATAATCGATACAGCATTACAGTCACAGTGATGTATCTGTTGCTGCAGGTCCGCCCGCTTCTGGGGGGAGGTGCAAACTGGTACCCGCCGCGGACGGCAACTTCAGGTGGTGCCAAATTTATATTCTTGTATAATAAAAACATATTTAACAAAGTTTCTAGCATCCAGCGCACGTTGGTACATCGATTATTTATACAGTTCTCAAACGCATATATTCCAAGTTGGTTTCTGAACGAATCACAAGTTAATTTTTGAACTCGTGCATAATGTACGTGATGTCTCTGGCAGGGGAAAACTCCGTCGCGTCTAGAAATAAAAAAGTCCCCTGCGGACAAAAGGCGACGGGGCTATACGACCTGATCCGAATAAACCCGAATCACTGTTTGTTTATGTGGCTGACTCAGTGTGCGAATGATCAGCGCTGTTATAACAATGAGCGAAACCCATAGACCCAGGCTATCAGAGTGGAAATAAACGACTAACAGGAATAACAGGTAAGAAAGATTACATGTTAATCTTATCGGTGTTTCGAAGTAAAAGAAATTTTGAAAGAAAATTTTAGCCATATCTCTATACTACTAAGGAGCAGTTGTACATTCCCCGATTAGCAGCAGCCTAAGTTCTGTTCTCGGAATAGCGGGGAAAACGCGTTTACGAACACGAAATAATGCCTAATCGGAGAATAAACCCAGGATAAATGAACTGGTGATTCTGGCAGGCTTAGTGAAGTTAACCAGAAAATAAGTTTTGACAACGTCAGGAATAGTGACAGAACTAGTGATAAAAATATTGTTTGTTAGAACGAGGAAGAAATACAAACGGGCGCATCCTACAAATTATATGGAAGAATATGACGATTAAAATGCTTAAGAAATTGGAGCGTATGAATGAAATGTGAAACTATTTCCTAACAAAAACCTTTTTGTTTTTAGTAGGCGTAATAGGCATTTGTCACAGTTGCTGCAATTCTGGAAAGGCCTATTTCGTTTTATCTAGCAGACAGTGACAAAACAGACGAAATCAAATCAAGAAACCACACCAGTCTTCGGTAATATTTGTATTAACAGCTTTTTAAGAATCAGGCAATGACATTTTGACTTCTTATGAAGCAAAACGTTTGAAGAACTTTGAAGAGGTAATAGATTCTTTCGCGGGAAGAAAAGCACACCGTGTAAAGCTGTAGCAGGATTAGAGAGAAAAAAATACTGCGACCTAAGGATTGAGACCCCGTGGTCTAGGGACAGTTCGGCTTTCGCCGCCGTGCAGTGCGGACGTGTTGTTGTTTACGCCTGCGGAGCGCGCGCGCTTGCTGTTGTTTACATTTCAGCGGCCGTCACTTACGTGTCGCTTACGTGCACTAGAGCCATGGCCAATCGTTTTCGAAAATCAACTTTCCGATTCAACTTCTGCAACGAATACGCACGACCAAAGGCCTTGGAATTGGAACGCTTCCTACGAGACGTTGCTAAGATCCCAGCTTCCGACATCTTGGGCATCCATTTGTCCATATTAAGCAGTACTGTGTACGTGAAAGTCGTCAACGACGCGGTGTGTGAAAGAATACTTCGTGACACCAACCACGGATTACGCTTTTGCCACGCCGACGGCAATGTCGGAGCGGTCACTGTCGACCATTCCGGCTTAGGAATGCGCACCATACGAGTTTTAGAAATCCCGTTCGAGCTACTGGCGGAAGACGTTATCGCGGCTTTCCGCCCCTATCGCACTGTACATGGCCACACTGCCGAACGCTGGGCGCAATTCCAAACTTACCCCGTTCTTAAAGGTGTACGGCAGATCACCATCGACCTCCATCGCCACGTGCCATCTTACCTGCAAATTAGCGGGTGCCGAGCGGTTGTCATATACGACGGCCAACCCAAGACCTGTTCCGGGTGCGGAAAAGAAGGCCACCTCAGATCTGAGTGTCTTCAGCGACGGATCACCCAATTGCCAGGCGCTACCGTGGCAGCTATGGCTCCGACGACGATTTTACCGATCACCTACGCATCGGCGCTCTCTTCTCCTCCCACCGGCCGCCGCTCATCGGACCACGTACCGGTGACCCTTCCAGCTGCTACGGATACCGCCGGGGCCGACACGTCGCGATCAAAGCCAGACGCTACTACGGCGCCACTACCAACAGCGACGACTTGCGACACCCACCAGCCTGAACATATGGACACCCCTTCATTTGACGTTCCGCGACGGCCTTCCTCTCAGAGCGACGCGACTCCCTTCCGTCTTGCGACACAGAGGGACGAACCCGCAAACAACGTTCACCTAAGAGGCGCAAGAGGAGGCGTCGTACGGTCTCGGAACGAGACGGATCACCTCCCCCTGTTGCTCCAGTGGCCGTCCGACCCGACGAGGCCTCGGAGAACTTACACGACAATACGAATGACGACCACACGACGCCGACTGTGGCTGTGTCGATGCCTACTCTACTGGCTCGCTCAGGTGCTCCTGAACCAATGGACTCCACCGTTGCGACTGCCGCCGAGACGTCATCCGCCCCTACGACCGAAGTGGAACGTACGACCATCACAACGACAGCGCCTTCAATGGTGTGGAGTGAGGACGTCGATGAGGACCCGGACCACACGCTGGGGACAGAGTTACCCCAGACGGAAGCATCGTTACGCCGCTGATAGCGCCGTCAGGTGGCGTACGGCACGACTCGCCGTTGCCTCGCCCCTCTTCATTCTCCGCCGGTGGAGTTTCCCTTCACGGCGGGGGACGGCTCCAAACCTACCGAATAGCGACGATCAACACTAACACCATCAGCTCACCCGTGAAACTTCAACTGCTGCGAGAGATGATATGGGCGTCGGACGTCGATATGGCACTACTACAGGAAGTACACTTGGCCACACTTCCAGACGTCGCGGGATATAACACTTATCCTTCTCCGGGTGACCACCTGGGACGCGGCGTAGCCATCTACGCCAGAGAAGGCATTCCAGTGACCGATATCACATACCTTCCATCTGCCAGAGGCATGGCCGTCACCGTCATGGGGACGCGTATCGTCAACATTTACGCTCCGTCAGGCTCCACCCGCAGACGCGACAGGGCCCTCTTCTATTCAGAAGAAATCGCTCCTTTGTTTCTTGGACGCTGCGACCATTACTTGTTTGGGGGTGATTTTAATTGTGTCTTGCACCCTAAAGATCAAGTGCCCCACTACAACACCTGTCAAGAACTGCGTCTTGTCGTCCGAGATCTGTTGCTCCGCGACACTTGGGAAGTTCAGCACGGCGACGCCCCTGGATATACTTACCAGACGAGTCACTCCGCGAGCCGCCTGGACAGAATTTACGTCTCTCGGGAACTCACACCTGCAGTCCAAGGTGCAGAACTTTGGCCCCTGGCCTTTTCGTACCACTGTGCCTACATCTGCAACATTCTCTTCCCCAAGAAAGTGGTCTGGAGTAGTCGTGCACCGTGGAAGCTAAACACCTCCAATCTTCATGATCCCGAATGTCTTCAACGTGTTACCGAGACATGGGCCACCTGTGAGCGTCGCTTACCTAAATACTGCACGACCTTGACCTGGTGGCTGTAATATGCCAGACCTGCCATTCGACGTACTTTGATTCAGTATGGAAAGGAAGTTGCTATGTGGCGCCGGCACACTACCGACTATTTCTACGCCGTTCTCCGCGACCTGGCCGCCCAACCACCCACACCCGACACCCAGAGGGAACGCAGCAGGATTAAGGCCCAAATTGTAACTTTGACACGCCGTCGACTGCAGGGGGCTAT
This sequence comes from Schistocerca gregaria, assembly GCF_023897955.1. NCBI lineage: Eukaryota > Metazoa > Arthropoda > Insecta > Orthoptera > Acrididae > Schistocerca > Schistocerca gregaria. The sequence goes on along the minus strand of NC_064924.1, from coordinate 329,347,779 downwards.
GGTGCGAAACCGATATCAAGATTCGGCGGAACAGGAACATCCGACCATGCATCATATCGCCTCCGATAGGAAACATCGGCGACAACAACTCATCACCGAGATCACAACCTGTCGCGGCCAGCACGTCACTTGTCAGGCCGAAATCGTCAGTGCCTTTGTCGACCACTACCGCACAATGTACCAGGAGGAGACTACCAACAACCACGCTGAGGAGTCTGTATTACCACACGTAACTTGCACCCTCACCAGCGACGAAGCGGACGAGCTGATGGAGCCCATTACGCGTGACGAAAGCCACGATGCAATCAAAAAAGGTGTTCTGAATAAGTCACCTGGTGTCGACGGATTGCCGATAGAATTTTATCGCGCTTTCTTCACACTAATGGCGTCACGGTGGACAACGATGTTTCATGAACTGCTGACGATGGAGAACGCCGTACCGCCGTCCTTCGTCACGGGAATTATTATACCCATCCACAAACCGACACCAGGTGTGACGACAGCACATTACCGTCCCCTGACTCTGCTTAACGCACACTGTAAAATTTTTACACGCCTCCTGGCAACGCGATGCCGCAAGGTCCTGCCTAGCATTCTATCCCCGGAACAGACAACTCTGGGCGGCTCAGTTAATATGCAAACGGCCACAGGAGAATGTCGCGATTTAATTGCACTGGCAGCGGCGTGCAGACTCCGTGCCGCAGTGGTTGCCATTGATTTTGACAGCGCATTCGACAAAGTGCGGCATCCTTTTCTGTTCTCCGTGATAAACATGGGTTTTCCACCAGCCTTTATCGACGTAATCCGGCGCCTGTACGACACCGCTGAATCGCTGATTCAGGTTAATGGCCGTGTGGCGGGACCAGTGGCGATCCGACGTTCCGTACGGCAAGGCTGCCCACTTTCGACCCTACTCTATGCCATCAGCCTGGAGCCGCTCATCGGGAGTCTGACGAGCCACCTTTCTGGTCTCACTTTGCGACAGCACAGTTTTCGATGTCGTGCGTATGCGGACGACCTCCTTCTCTTGATCCGCTCACGGAGTGAAACACACACGGTACTTGATTTGATATCAACGTACGGCACTGCAGCGGGCAGTAACATGAATGTGACTAAATCCGCGGCGATGCCTTTTGGACGCGGCCTCTCACACGACGACTTAGCACCTCTCCCGTCGGTGGCCCATGGTTTGGCGTCATATCCACCAGCCTTTTCTTCCCTCCAACGTCCGGGCAACATGGTACCAGGTCGCAAATGAAAAATTCGCCACAAATCATCGTCTTCACGCCATCGGACTAAAGGACTCTCCACTCTGCTCCATTTGCCACCTCATGGATGACGATGTCCATCAACTGACTTGTGCTGCCACCAGTGACGTCTGGAAACTTGCCCGACAGTTCGTTGCCTGTTACCTCCGTGTTCCGCCGGACTCGATTGACCCATGGACTTTTATCCATCCTGAGAATACTTATTTCCCCGCCACCAAAAATCATGCGATTGTATGGGTCAAGGGATGGACCATCACCTACATGTATAATGATGGCGACAAATCACGCCTTGATTTCTGGCAGTGCTTACAAACCGCCCACAGTGAAGTCGAACAGCGACTGCGCTACCGCGCCTTCTTCGCTAATTACCTACACGCGATCTTTACGTCACCCCCGCTCAGTTGGATGGTACCACACGCCGACAGCACTCCCCCCCCCCCCCCCCCCCTGCTGACATCTGAGACCCCTCGCGCTGCTTTCTACATTGTAACCCATAGTGGAGTAGGCGCATGGACACGCGCCTCCTTTCTTTTATGCATTACACCAGATAAACACTGTTTTTTTCCCTCACTCCACTGTATATTGCTTTACACCTCTTAGCTTCCATCAGTATTATTAGTTATTTTTCCTACACCTTGTTCATACTAAAAAAACTTGCTCACCTTGTACGAGTATCATGTCTTGTGTTATTTTCGCCGGAAGGATGGCATTTTTCTTGTATTTAAGTTTGTACCAATAAAGATCTTTTGTTCATTTACCCTGTCCCTGGTGAAGAAAAAAAACATAATAAAAATAATAAAATAAAACAAACACAAATAGCAAAAAAAGGGGGGGTAGCGTCTTTGCTTCATAATCAAAACGTATTCGGTCCCGGGTTCGATCCCCGCCACTGCCTAATTTTTGATAAATAATCAGCATTGGCGGCTGAAGACTTCCAGCATAAGCAGTCAACCTCATTCTGCCAACTGCCTTGTCAAAGAGGGCGGAGGAGCGGATAGAGGTTCAGGGCACTCCACTCTCTTGTCCTAGGGGTGGGAAATTGCCCCTCAAGGCGGAAGAATCATCAATGATCAACGACATGAGGATGCAGAAGGCAATGGAAACCACTGCATTAAAGACACGTAACGTGTATCCGCAGGACATGTGGCCTGTGTTTGAAGAAGTGTCATGATGATCTCTCCATTGGCAAAAGATTCCGGAATAGTCCCCCATTCGGATCTCCGGGAGGGGACTGCCAAGGGGGAGATTACCATGAGAAAAAGATTGAATCATCAACGAAAGGATAATGTTCTACGAGTCGGGGCGTGGAATGTCAGAACCTTGAACGTGGTAGGGTAACTAGAAAATCTGAAAAGGGAAATGCAAAGGCTCAATCTAGATATAGTAGGAGTCAGTGAAGTGAAGTGGAAGGAAGACAAGGATTTCTCGTCAGATGAGTATCGGGTAATATCAACATCAGCAGAAAATGGTATAACAGGTGTAGGATTCGTTATGAATAGGAAGGTAGGGCAGAGGGTCTGTTACTGTGAACAGTTCAGTGACCGGGTTGTTGTAATCAGAATCGACAGCAGACCAACACCGACAACGATAGTTCAGGTATACATGCCGACGTCGCAAGCTGAAGATTTACAGATAGAGAATTTGTATGAGGATATTGAAAGGGTAATGCAGTATGTAAAGAGGGACGATAATCTAATAGTCATGTGCGACTGGAATGCGGTTGTAGGGGAAGGAGTAGAAGAAAAGGTTACAGGAGAATATGGGCTTGGGACAAGGAATGAAAGAGGAGAAAGACTAATTGAGTTCTGTAACAAGTTTCAGCTAGTAATAGCGAATACCCTGTTCAAGAATCACAAGAGGAGAAGGTATACTTGGAAAATGCCGGGAGATACGGGAAGATTTCAATTACATTACATCATGGTCAGACAGAGATTCCGAAATCAGGTACTGGATTGTAAGGCGTACCCAGGAGCAGATATAGACTCAGATCACAATATAGTAGTGATGAAGAGTAGGCTGAAGTTCAAGACATTAGTCACGAAGAATCAATATGCAAAGAAGTGGGATACGGAAGTTCTAAAGAATGACGAGATACGTTTGAAGTTCTCTAACGCAATAGATACAGCAATAAGGAATAGTGCAGTAAGCAGCACAGTTGAAGAGGAATGGACATCTCTAAAAAGGGTCATCACAGAAGTTGGGAAAGAAAACATAGATACAAAGAAGGTAGCTGCGCAGAAACCATGGGTAACAGAAGAAATACTTCAGTTGATTGATGAAAGGAGGAAGTACAAACATGTTCTGGGAAAATCAGGAATAAAGAAATACAAGTCGCTGAGGAATGAAATAAATAGGAAGTGCAGGGAAGCTAAGACGAAATGGCTGCAGGAAAAATATGAAGTCATCGAAAAAGGTATGATTGTCGGAAACACAGACTCAGCATACAGGAAAGTCAAAACAACGTTTGGTGACATTAAAAGCAACGGTGGTAACATCAAGAGTGCAACGGGAATTCCACTGTTAAATGGAAAGGAGAGAGCAGATAGGTGGAAAGAATACATTGGAAGTCTCTATGAGGGTGAAGATTTGTCTGATGTGATAGAAGAAGAAACAGGAGTCGATATAGAAAAGATAGGGGATCCAGTATTCGAATCGGAATTTAAAAAAGCTTTGGAGGACTTACAGTCAAATAAGGCAGAAGGGATAGATAACATTCCATCAGAATTTCTAAAATCATTGGTGAAAGTGGCAACAAAACGACTATTCACGTTGGTGTGTAGAATATATGAGTCTGGCGACATACCATCTGACTTTCGGAAAAGCATCATCTACGCAATTCCGAAGATGGCAAGAGACGACAAGTGCGAGAATTATCGCACAATCAGCTTAACAGATCATGCATCGAAGCTGCTTACAAGAATAATACACAGAAGAATGGAGAAGAAAATTGAGAATGCGCTAGGTGACGATCAGTTTGGCTTTAGGAAAAGCAAAGGCACGAGAGAGGCAATTCTGACGTTACGGCTAATAATGGAAGCAAGGCTGAAGAAAAATCAAGACACGTTCATAGGATTTGTCGACCTAAAAAGAGCGTTCGACAATATAAAGTGGTGCGAGCTTTTCGAGATTCTGAAAAAAGTAGGGGTAAGCTATAGGGAAAGACGGGTCATATACAATATGTACAACAACCAAGAGGGAATAATAAGAGTGGACGATCAAGAACGAAGTTCTCGTATTAAGAAGGGTGTAAGACAAGGGTGTAGCCTTTCGCCCCTACTCTTCAATCAGTAAATCGAGGAAGCAATGATGGAAACAAAAGAAAGGTTCAGGAGTGGAATTAAAATACAAGGTGAAAGGATATCAGTGATACGATTCGCTGATGACATTGCTATCCTGAGTGAAAGTGAAGAAGAATTAAATGATCTGCTGAACGGAATGAACAGTCTAATGAGTACACAGTATGGTCTGTGAGTAAATCGGAGAAAGACGAAGGTAATGAGAAGTAGTAGAAACGAGAACAGCGAGAAACTTAACATCAGGATTGTTGGTCACGAAGTCAATGAAGTTAAGGAATTCTGCTACCTAGGCAGTAAAGTAAAAGGCATTTCTGGCCAAGAGAAGTCTACTAATATCAAATACCGGCCTTAATTTGAGGAAGAAATTTCTGAGGATGTACGTCTGGAGAGCAGCATTGTATGGTAGTGAAACGTGGACTGTGGGAAAACCGGAACAGAAGACAATCGAAGCATTTGAGATGTGGTGCTATAGACGAATGTTGAAAATTAGGTGGACTGATAAGGTAAGAAATGAGGAGGTTCTACGCAGAATCGGAGAGGAAAGGAATATGTGGAAAACACTGATAAGGAGAAGGGACAGGATGATAGGACATCTTCTAAGACATGAGGGAATGACTTCCATGGTACTAGAGGGAGCTGTAGAGGGCAAAAACTGTAGAGGAAGACAGAGATTGGAATACGTCAAGCAAATAATTGAGGACGTAGGTTGTAAGTGCTACTATGAGATGAAGAGGTTAGCATAGGGAAGGAATTCGTAGCGGGCCGCATAAAACCAATCAGTAGACTGATGACCCAAAAAAAAAAAAGTATTGAAGAAATGTGTTCTGTCTTGCTTGTCTCTTGTCCTTTCTCGTTTGATGTTTCCTATATTTAATTTTATGTCATACATAAGAGAAAGTTGTTAGCTAATAGGCAATAAAGAATGCAAATTTTCAGAAGAGTTTTTACTCTCCAAGTTACAAATAAACCCACTGATTGCTAATTGTGATTTTTTTTAAGGGGAATGGAATGTCAAACCGCCGACAGGGAGTAGGACAGGTACCACAGGACATTTTAACTTTCACTGTCCTGAATATAGATTTTATGGAATATATTTCAAAAATAACAAGTTTTAATTCCACGGGACGAAATAGAGTGATGTGCGGTAGAAAAATGCTGTGTGAAGTGGCGTGGCACTGCACTTCGGCACACTTTAGGCCAAATAACATGTCTTACATTTCCTCGAACACGTACGTCTTATGTATCAAACTCTTCAGAAATACGTGCCCTTCAGAATAAACACATATATGAAAAATCTTTTTTTTTTTTTAATATTTGACGTCCTATCTCAAACGCTCGAGATTGCGGGGGACACCATAATCAAGTTTTTGCGCCGTTTGAAAATATCGTAGATCCGAGGCTGTGTTGCAGTGTGGTGTGTCCTATTAGCAGGTATGCGTGAACGTGCAGTGTGCAATGCTTGTCACAATCCAACCGAGCGAGGTGGAGCACTTGTTAGCACACTGCACTCGCACTCTGGAGGGCGAGTGTTCGAATCAGCGTCCGGCCATCCACATTTGGGTTTTCCGTGATTTCCCTAAACCGCCTCAAGCGAATGGTGGGATGGTTCCATTGAAAAGAAATGGCCGATCTTCTTGATCATCCTTAAAACATTCAGAGCTTATGTTCCTTCTCTAATGACCTCCAGTCGACGGGACATTAAAACCTCACCTCCCTTCCTTCTTTCCTTTTCTCCCGACTGGACTGTGCGATAGTTTCGCGCTGTCGTCCTGGGACAACGCTTGTACTGTAGAATGATACCGTCTCCAATTGCAAAGTTTTTGTGAAATGAGGCAACAATGAAATACAATGCGCCATTTGCTTTAAAAGATTAAAAACGGGAGGAGGCACAACAAACCTGAGACGTCATGTAAGGAGAAAAATATACACAGTGTTCCTTGGAGGGGAAGGTATGCCATAAACTGAGAATAATTACTGAACCCTTAATTTTGTGGTTACTTTAACGTGAAAAATTGATGTCGTCCGAAAGTGACGATGCAAGCAAGTCATCAACTTGTGATCCTCCCCTCTCGCCGTGCCCGTCTCCTTCATTTTGGCAGTCTTTGCTGGAGAAAATAAGACAGATTTCTGCCACAACCTCAACCCCATACCGACCGTGATCTCCTGCTCCTTCACCTTCATTATAATTTTTTGATATTTAGTCGAAGTCCACGTTTATTATTGGAAGTAATAACAACAAAAACCTGAAATTGGTTATTTCAGAACCCGGTTACTTTGGACGGTTTTAACAGTCAGGTTAAAATGGAGACGAAAAGAACAGGTGGAAATAAAAAACCAGTTGTTTGTGCGATAACCGCCATCCCTATTGTGTAGCTTAGCGACTCCTTGGTGCTGTTAGAAAAAGGTACGCTATTTGCGAGAAGCGGATCTCATCCTGTGGAACTTTTTGATAAAAGCCTCTAAAGAAGAGACTTACTTTCTCGAGCAGCATAACCCGCAACGCGTTCTCATGCGAGACGGGGAAGTGAGCCGGACCAAGATGGAAGGCACACGTCGTATTAACGAACGTTGGTCAGGCACTCCGTACATTCTGTGGTTTTCATGGGCTTACCACGCTCGTTTAAGCAAATGATGGGATGCACCAGAAAAAAATGTACACCGGAAGTTAAAATATGGTGAAGCACAGAACCAACTTTAAACATTTTACACGCAGATGACGCCTACGACTTCCTCCCCGTAAGTTAACTTTGGTTACAGCAAGAGCATTCGCTCACGAAGTTAATAAGTTCACCTAATCACGGAAACAGTGAACGTCTTATGGCAGCATACAGTAGGAAAGAGAGACACGGAAGTCAAAACTGGTCATTTCAGTACATATATTTCAATTTTTGACAAAAGCCTACAGTCGCGACAGAAAATTATTGTCAACAATACGTTCGGTTTTAAATTCGTGACACGGCTGTTTTTCTAACGATATTATTGGCTATATTATTTTTAAATCTATACGACTTTTACTTTCTTAATCACTTGATTTCACTTAATCACAACACAATTTAACCTACATTTTCCTCTTTTACTCTTTCTGTGTTTGTAATGTACATGCCCACACTGAAAGTTTGCAAATTACAAGTAGCTTATTAGAATGTCAACTTTAAAATCCGCAAATTCTAAATCGCAAATATTTTACAAAAGTGTACCTTACCAGGTGATCGATTTCTGATGGAATCGGAGTCTTTTATTGGTTGGGTAAAGGCATATCTGCTATGCCAATCAAAGGCCTGCGCACGCCGAATAGTCACTTTGTTAACCCTATTGAACGAGGAATGTGGCATCAGCATTCTATTGTTTTCTTTTTTCTTCGGTTTATGACTGTATTTCTGGCTGGCTGTAGTTTCTATGTGTTGGCTGTCGGCTACTGCTAAAATAACGCGTTTTAAAACTGCTATCTGATGATCATTCTCATGCAACCAGTTAACGAAAACTGTGATAAGGTTACAACTTACGTTTTATAGCTTGGTGTAAAGTTTGTTTGCTGTGTTTTCAGATCTTTTTTGTGTCTTTACTTCTCTTCAAACCTTACTCCCGTTGTTGAATGTGGTACATACAGTATTGGGTTTTTATTAGTTCATGCATGCAAAAGTATTGTTGACGACATCACACTGTCATTTATTTAATTTTTAACAGACTTCTTGCACGTATCTACAGTGTTTCTTCATTCAGTTCTTTCTTAAGCGGTGGTACTGTGTGCCATGCGGTCCACATATGGACAGTTGTATATTTTTCGTATCAATAATTATGGATCCAATTGTAATAATCATACATTTAACTGAAGCATCTACGATGTATCTTCATTGTCATGTGACTTATGAAATTTATATTCAAAGATGCGACTACTTTAGTGCCTTTATATACAATTTCTAGTGTGCACTTTATTTCAGGCACCAAATGTAGTATGAAATCTGCCTTAAACAGAAACGTTAGTCAATATGAAGCAAAACTGCAGTCAGCATAAGCTTTTTTCACAGCTTCAATCAGCAGAAACCTTTCACTGTTCATCGCATGCTTAATGGCTTGGAAGGTAAGTGATAGTGTGGAGACTCCAAGGCCGCTTGCTGCTTATGAGATTATGATAGACGTGTGTTGCATCTTCAGATTTCAGATTTTCTTGCAGAAAGGTGGTAGGCTATCAGACAGAGCACGCATGCACGTTGCACATTTACCTACAAGATGGACCGTTTATACGTTTTCCAGTCAAATTATTAAGTTCTGAGAAATACCTTAAAATAGGGTGAACAGAAACAGAAGAGTGAATAGGAGCTTAATTTCCAGAACATTTCTGCGCTGTTATGTCGGAAGACAAACAGAAGTATCAGTCAAAGGTTTGTTGGTCTGGGTTGGTAGTGGACCAATATAATACAGGAATTACTTCGAACTTTATTTGTAAGTACCGGTCTCAATTGTGTTGTTTTAAGTACATGGTAAGCAAATTTGCATCCCAACTGTTCTGAACCTGAGATTATGTGGTTGGTTGGTTCATTTGGGGGGAAGGGTCCAAAGAGCGCGGTTATCCGTCCGATCAGATTACGCCAGGATGGTGAAAGAAGTCTGGCGTGCCCTTTCAAAGGAACCATTCTAGCATTTGCCTGAAGCGGTTTCAGGAAATCACAGAGTACCTAAATCGCGATGACCAGACGCGTGTTTCAACCTAAAGAATGCGAGTCAAATGTGATAACCACTGCGCCTCCACGCTCGGTGATTATTTTGTGATTAAGGTATATGTAAAAAGTAAGCAGTAATTTAGATTGTTTGCAGGTAAACTTTGTCACTTACAAGGTAAAGCTAATGTTGATGATTTTTGAAAAAACACCAAGTTTTTTTAACAGAGGAGGTCATTATTTAGTGAAGCAAAAGTTGTTCGAAAGCTCTTCATTACTTATAGAGATACGTCTTGTAGGTTGAAAGATTTCATTTTAAAACACCATGTCAATGACTTAATATATTAACAAACTAAATTCATCAGTTCAGTGTTCTAATAAAATAGATATACAATAATTTTAATTTGAAAATAGAGTTCACGCAACATTTTTAGCTCTTGAACTGAACAAACTTTTTTTGAACTAGGTAAATTTTGTTTCTTATTCTTCTGGAACCAAATCCGGCTTTGACAATGTCCATATTCATCACAAACGCCAATATATAGAAACAACAAACAGATCAACACTGCTACTTTTATTTAACGATCTCTGTGGGATGCATAGAAACACCAAGTTTTTATTTTTATGTTTTATAAAAGCGCGAGGTAAGTCTCAAATCTAAGTTTAAAGTCACGCAGAAGAGTTTTAATACAATGTGCACTGCCGGAAAAAAATTACTACACTCTTTTAGAGGTCTCCAGCTCGCTCGAGATTTATTGTTGCAACAGTGAATATGGAGTACATAAAAGGACGACATTTGCAGATCAGTATCACAAGCAGTGCTGCGGCGCCTCGTATGCTGAAACATCCGTGTTAGTAGGTGGCGTGGCCTCCACAGGCGGCAATGCAGGCGCTGACTCTGGCATTCAGACGATCATACAGTTGCTGTGTATGTTTTTCTCCTTACATGACGTCTCAGGTTTGTTGTGCCTCCTCCCGTTTTTAATCTTTTAAAGCAAATGGCGCATTGTCCTGGGATACTCTAAACCACGCTGCGCGACCTGTTCACATAATTTTGTAAGAGTTGTTGCTAGACGAGTCGCACGAGTCACTTCTCGTGCCTTCATATTCCACACATTCTGATTGCAGACAAGTCTGCCGATCGTGCTGTCCAGGGAAGTTGCTGCACGTCTCGCAGAGCACGTTGAGTTTCTTGGACAACGTGTGGCCGAGCATTATCCTGTTGGAAGGTCAGGTTCCTTTTCCAAGAACGGCAAAAGAACGGATCTAATAACATTCTGCACGTGTCGAGGACAGGTTAGCTTCCCCTCTAGAAAATGGCTCTGGGCACTATGGGACTTAACTGCTGAGGTTATCAGTCCCCTAGAACTTAGAACTACTTAATCCTAACTAACCTAAGGACATCACACACATCCATGCCCGAGGCAGGATTCGAACCTGCGACCGTAGCGGTCGCCCGGTTCCAGACTGTAGCGCCTAGAACCGCTCGGCCACAGCCGCCGGCTCCCGTCTAGAAACAGCAAATGTGAACGATAGGTGTAGCTTATTGCACCCCAGACCGTAAGTCCTCTACGAGACAGCATGCACCAGGTCTACATTGTACGCATACACGACCATCGCGTGATTGCAGGCGGAATTTCCTTTCATCGCTGAAGACCACGGCGGCACGCCATTCCATCTTTCAAGTGATCTTGTGACGACACTGGGTGGAAGCCAGTCTAAAGGCGTACGCGCCCATAGTCCCACAGCTAATAAACCTAAACGATTTGCGTTGACGGCTCTGGGCTCATAATCCTCTTATTTGTCATGAGGTAGCTGTACGACCTGCCACTGCTGTCCTAGCAGGCGGGCGCCTGTACTTCGTGGACGTCCAGAATCTAGATTACACGTATGACAATGTCCACGTGACCACTGATACCAACATCGTTGCACAACTGACGCAGAACATCAAATTGTGTGGTTATTCTTCGAAATAACCATCCCACTATTCGGAAGGCCACAATCTGACCCCTTTCAAACTCGCTCAGTTGGCAGTAGGGAGAGCGAGTGCGTCTACGTGGGCTACTCGCTTCACACGTTTACACCACACTGAGCCTTCTGGCTGTGGTCATTCCCTATCAAAGAGCAGAAACAGATGACACTCCGGTAGCTATGCCACTGCGCTAGCCAGCCGGAGCGGTTGTAGGCGCTACATTCTGGAACCGCACGACCACTACGGTCGCAGGTTCGAATCCTGCCTCGGGCATGGATGTGTGTGATGTCCTTAGGTTAGTTAGGTTTAAGTATAAGTTATAGGGGACTGATGACCTCAGAAGTTAAGCCCCTTAGTGCTCAGAGCCATTAAAAAAAAAAAAAAAAAAAAAAAGAGCCACTGCGCTACCTGTTGGAGGACGATATCAGACCATCTATTCTCCCGCAAATGTTTTATGACGTCGTCAGACCAAAATCCAATTGTACTATTTTTTTCCCGAAAGTGTAATTTTTGTTTTCATATTTATAACGGTGGGCTGGGCCTCAAGGTGTTGGATATTCGGTCGCTGCAAGGAGGCGAAAGAAAGATTTCTGGGCAGAGCAGTGAGCGAGGGCCTCGAGAATCAGTTGTAATGCGGTTCTGTCAACTGGATGTCACTTGACCGCTGTGTGGACACAACAGCGTGGTGGAGATATTGATGTCTCGTCCCTGCCAGACGGACAGTGATCCCAGTCAAGAGGGTGAAACGGTAACAGCGTGGTGGAGATATTGATGTCTCGTCCCTGCCAGACGGACAGTGATCCCAGTCAAGAGGGTGAAACGGTATTCTGCATTTCACAAGGAGCGCTACCTGAGTTCTTTTGTAGCTGACGGTTGCTCGCTGATGGTTTTATGGTGGATAACAGTTCACTGTGTGGTAACGAGCAGTGTTATGGGAGTGCGTGGTAGCCACAAATTCTGCGCTGAAGTCCAAGGTTGTTCTGTAAAACGTTGTGATTATTTGTTGATAACATACACGACTGCGAGTGTGTGCGATGTGAGTCTGAGCAGTTCAGTCTGTTAACTACAAGCGTTGACCGTAATTAATTGTATTAATTTTATATTTCTGTTTGAACCATGGCACGAGTGTGACTCAGTTACTGACACAATGCCGCTGAGAATTCATCTTGCCCTATGTCAATAATCAGTTGTTTATGTTAAAGTTTGAGAAACTATCGAGATATAAGCATAGGTAGTTTGGTGGAGAGTTGTCTGTAGCTTGTTGTGGTACATATCTGGTGATGGTAGTAGTATTCGACCAATGAGTGGTTGTATGTTATGATCCTAGTTAAGACTGAGTTGTTCTTTCATCTTCTTTTTAATGCTCAAGTTGTCTCCTGTATTATTAGTGGTTATGGCTGAGGGCCAAGCACTGTAAATTATTAATGTTGTTGCCTGGTTATGTATATCAGGGAAATGATTGAATTTTATTCTTTTATTCAATGGAAAGCATTTTTTTTATTGACTGTATGAAGCCATATTTAGAAAAACTTTACAGCCTATAGAAATATTTCGTTTGATGCAACAGCATTTCCGTTTCCTTGATGTTAAGCAAAATAATTCTGAAATTGAGCCCCACATCTGCAAAAGCCCCATATTGGCCCTCACACCATCTAAATCCTAGGCTACGCTTTCCATTCCGGAAAGTAAGCACTACTACTCTTTGAATAATTTTATGAAATATGCTCAGATGGCTTTATAAATCACTCCCGGGGCAAAAATTTATGTAGAAAGGAATACATATTTATGGCATTTTTCTTAAGACGTAATTTCGTGTACCCGGGTCATTATGGGAGAAGAATAGGTAGCTTACAAACTCCTACGTTGTTATGTGATTTTATTTAAATATTCATTATAACGTTATGTTCAAAGTTTTGTAGCAAGTGCAACGTCAGTTTTTTGATTTAAAAAGAAAAGGTTTCAATACAAAATCCGAAACCGGTCGTGCTGCGAAATAAAGTACTTACACGTGATTGGAGAAGTTATTCATCCAGTCAATGAATAGCAGCCGAGCAGCAGCATTCACTAAACATGGAGAAATTACACTGTCCAGACACATCAATGTGACCACCTATCAAAAGCTGAATAACTACTTCTTGCAGCACGCACGTACGGGAAGGGAGTCCATGAGGTTCTGGAAGTTACCGACAGGGGTATGGAGATATGCCCACATGCACTAGCTTTTTTGGTTAAGGGTCGATGGCGCCATCTTCGTTCGAGGAGCTGCCACGGATTCTACTGCGAGCTGTCTGACACTTTGCGTTGTCCTGCTGATAGATGCCATTCTGCCGAGTAAAAACCAAATTACAAGTAGAGGTGGAGATGGTTGTCAAGTATAGATGCATAACTATGTTGATTCACTGTGCCTTCCAGAATGACGAGATTACTCAGGGTATAGCACGAAAACATTCCAAAGACCATAACGCTCCTACCTCCGTCTGGATACTTCCGACGATAGTTGCAGGACTGTACACGCCAACGACCATCTGTCTGATGGACCATAATATCTGATCAATCTGAAGAGGCCATCTGTTGCCACTTAGTGGACGTCCAGATGCGATTTTGGCGCTCAAATCCAGCCTTTGATGGCGATGAACAGCAGTCGTCATGGGTGTGTGAACCAAGTGCTTGCTGCGGAAGCTCAAACGCAGCAACATTCGCCGAACGGGCGTTGAGGACACGCTGTTGGTAGCCTGTTGGTTCATCTTGGCAGTCAATTACTCCACAACTGCACGTCCTTTCGCCCGTACACATCTTCGTAGCCATTGTTCTCTCCTGTCATCTATGGCAGTACAACACAGTTGCTTCGAAGCCGGTTTTGGATCACGCTATTTTGCCATACACGGTGTACTTTTACCACGGTGGCCCAAGAAAAGTTTACAAACTTAGCCGTCTCTGAAATGCTTCCTCTCTTGAGACGAAAGCCAATTGTCATGCCCTTTTGGACGTCAGCTAAGTCGCTCCGTTCTCGTATTACCAAAACGACTGCACTGTTCTGTGCATGCCCCTGACACGTTTTATATACCCTGCACTGCTGCTACTGCCACCTACCCTGTGTGAGTGGTTATTGCACGTTGACGTCGAACTTGGTGCTCCCATGGATGTCACTGGACTGTGTAATAATCAGTGTCTAGACTGCAGTTTATAATAGACAAATTAGAGCCGTAATTGTGTCCAAAACTGTTACTTTATTCGCCTTTCGTTATTAGGCTGTTCCTGCAAGTACCTCTTGAGAGAAGGTTCTTGTATTTTTACGACGCTAGTGCGAAGGGTAGTGGCAGAGGAAGCTGAGAAATTCGATGCACGGCATCTGCTTGACAGGTTCGTGCAAGAAAGAGAAGAAAAGAAGGAACTGTGGAGTGGGCGCAGCGTCGTAACGAGGGATGCGAGAGGACGGCTATCTGCTAGCGGAAGAACTTGATGGCGCGGACGTGCGGCTGTAAAAAGAAGCAGCGCGGGCTCCGGCGGCAGCCACTTTTCAGTTCCCTCCTCACGAGGAGCCCGCCTCTGTTCGCGCCCGCACCTGCGCCGTCACGTTCGCCCCCGTCCTCTGCCTCACGGATAAGGGCTGCGAGCAGGCACCTCGCCTCAAAAGAATATCCCGCGCCCTTGTGCACCGGGTCGGCCTGTAATTTTCCTGTTGGTGTGTATAAGCCTCGTAAATATATTACGGTATGTTACATGTTCAAAATTCTGTTAAGGACCTGGAAATACGAAGGAAAGGCAGTTTACACAGCTCAGCTTCAAGAGATTTGGTTTAGCATCAGCACAGCAGCATCTGATTATGGAAGTGACAACTATTTTTCATTCCTTTTCCACCGACAGCATTTAATAAAACTTTCAGCAGGTAATTTTCTGATTCACTAAATCCATTTCGCTCAGCTGCATTGAATACCCCCTTTTTCTACTACTGTTGATCTCTCCCGTATACAGGGTGTATGCAGATATCTCAACTTATGACTGAGGATGATGTACAGAACAGCATTAAATTAGTATTTACATACTTTTCAAACTATTAGTTATAGCAATCAGAAGTCATATGCTTTTAACTTGATCATAGATTCTCAGGACCTATCTGTGCATGTGACAAAAGCAAACCATTAATCCTTATGTTCCTTGGGCAGGCAGGTCAGTTGTTGAAGCGTGTACACATGGACGAAAAATGGGTAGTCTATGCTGAAAGGCGTATACTGACAAAGCAGTTATGACTGTGGCGAAAACAGCACTTTGTGAAGTACCTAACATGTTTGCAGGAAGACTGTTAGATGCACAGAAGAAACAACCACCACACTGATGCGTGTACATATTAAAGTACCACGTATACGCTGATCAGCCAGAACATTATGACCACCTACGTAACAGCTCGTATGTTCACCTTTGGCACGGATAACAGCGGTAACGCTTTCTGGCATGGAAGTAATGAGGTTTTGGTAGGTCGCTGGAGGGAGCTGACACCACATTTGCGCACACAAGTTACCTAATTCCCATAAATTTCAGGGAGGGAGGCCATGAGCTCTGAGGCCGTATTCGGTCACATCCCAGATGTGTTCGATCAGGCTCAGATCTGGCGAGTTACGGAGACAGCACTTCCTCTGGAACTGGTTACTCTGTTCCTCGCCATCACACTTCTGACCTTGTGGCATGCCGTATTATCTTGTTGAAAAATGCCACTTCTAACGGGGAACATGAAGGTGCGCACGTGCGCTGCAGTCAGGGTACGATAATCCTTGGCCTTGCATGAGCCCCCTGGACGCATAAATGCTCACGTAAATGTTCCTCAGAGCATAATGGAGCCGCCCCCGGCAGCTTGTCTCCATCCTGCACTACAGGCGTCAAGGAGCTGTTCCCCTGGATGAGGAGGGATTCGCACCCAATAGCATGATGAGGAAAGTTTCGGGATTCATCAGACCATGCAACCCTTGCCACTGCACCAATGTCCAGTGCCAATAGTTACGTGCCAATTTCAGTCGTAGTTGTCGATACTGTGCTGTTAACATTGGGAGTTGCATGGGTCGTTGGCTGCAGAGGCCCATCGTTAGAAGTGTTCGATGCACTGTTTGTTCAGACACACTTGTATTCTGCCCAGCATTAAAGTCAGATGTTAGTTCCTCACAGTTCGCTGCCTGTCTTGCTTTACCAGTGTACCCAGCCTATGACGTCCACCCATCTGTAATGAAGGGTTGCCCCATAACGTCTGGACGTAGTTCCACCTTGGTTTCGCCAAGTGTGGGAGACACTCACCACAGCACTCCTCGAACACCGAAAAGTCGTGCAGTTTCGGAAATCCTCGTGCTGAGCCCCCAGGCTATTACAATCTGCCCTCGGTCCTACTCAGGTAGTTCGCGCACCTTCCTCATTCTACACATGGACAGCACGCTCACTGACACCACGGGCACCGTGCGTGTGTTTGACAGCAGTTTATATCGATAGTTGGTCGGTGGTCATAATGTTCTGACAGATCAGTGTAACAAAAAGCATCTGCACTGGTACCCATTACATCCTGTATACACGTGAGAGGTGACATGGGCTCAGTCGTAGATACTGCAGGTGGCACATTGCAGCCAGTGGGCAGGATACTGGAAAAATGTATTTATTCTACACTAAATTATTTCCAGAAAGATTTTTCATTTTGCAGTGAAGCGTGCACTGATTGAAAAGTTCTTGGAAGATTAAAACTAAGTGCCGGCCCAGGATTTGAATCAGGAACAAGGACCCCACCCCTCACGGCTTTAGTTTCACCAGTACCTCTGTTCATAACCTCCAAACTTCAATGTTCTCCTGCACTCCCAGATGAAAGGATACTGTAGAGAAATGGCTTAGCCATAGCCAGACCCCAATGATTGATTACTCAGTTGGAAGAGCAGTTCCCCATGAAAGCCAAGTGTCTCAGTTTTGGTCCCAGTTTTCACTAGCAGTTCAGCACATAGCTTTAATCTGTCAGGAAGGTCCACTCTACGGGATATTAAATGTATACAAAGAAAGAAAGACGAGTGGCGACTATTTCGTTTCACACAGGCGAAAGAGACGCAGACATGCTGAGAAACCTGAACTACGTGATGCTAGAAGAAACACCAAATATCCTGCGAACGCCGACTTGTAAAATACCAAGGATCAGTATTAAGCGAGGAACTGAGAAGACGAGGTCAGAGTATACAGTGCGTAAAGCAGATTAGGCAGTTATTCTTCCCGCTCCCAATACTCGGCATGGGACTGGAAGATACCCAAATACTTCACAGTGGTCTTCGTATGTGGATGTAGGGGAGAAGCGAGAGAGAGAGACAGAGAGAGAGAGAGAGAGGGAGAGAGAGAGATACAGACAGACAGACTTTTAGAATCATAGCTCATTGGTGTTACTGTTGTTTGAAGGGCTCCTCCATACATTTCCTTTCATTACGTGTTTTCGCTACACACATACACGTTCTTGTGGCATATTTTATAGTCATATGCCTGCGTTCCATAAGGTCCTAGTCTGGGTGTTTTCTTACATGTCAAAAGCAAATCATTTTTATGGTCCATCTATCATCCATTCGCTTGCTACATGGCCCAGTCACCTCCATTTCAGTTCCATAATATTTATAATTACATATTACATTCGACCCTGGTACCTCACCCACCTGTTTGTTTCTTCGTCTCTTCTAGGAATTTCCAAGATGGATACCTTCGTTGCTTGCTGACCAACACATAAATTTTGAATAGTTTTCATACTGAAAGTCCATGCCGCACTCTCTTAACTGAAACCTGCTGATGCTTACATCATACATATTTACTAATACATGTAATTTGAAAATTCGCATAATTAGTGTCACATCATCTTGAGAGTTGTATACCTTCATACACACTGCCTGATAAAAAAAGCGAAGCCCCAAAGGGTGTGAGGTGTGTAAGAAATGAAACTTCACACGTTGAAATGGTGTTTAATGTTATTTCAGGGATTAGAAAGTCGAGTGTAATTCATAAGGAACTTGGCAGCATTAGCACACTTATTAACATTATACTGCAACCTTCTGGTCTGGTTGCACGCACTGATTAGGTTGGCAAGGGCGCCATAAGACCACCGCATCCCCTCCTGTAACTGATCCTTGATATTCTGGTTACTTACACTTGGACAAAGTTGGCTTGAGAATTGGTATTCACTGTATGAAATTCATGTTACAACACTCATTAACACTGACAAAGGGTGAAATTGGTATCAAAATCTTACACTCAACAATTTCAGACAAATAATCGATGAACATAAAAAATACCTTACAGCGAAAATTACTCAATCATTAACAAAAAATCTATAGTTCCGCCATTGGATGTCTCATTCAACCATATCCTATGCTACACGCGACTCCAATGCCACGAAACGGTAATATTACTTTCATTCCTCTTCATACTCTTTTCTAATCTCATTACATCTCATTTCATTCTAAATCACTAATCAAATCTTTCTCATCTGTTTCACGATATTGAAACACTATTGGGGATAGATGTAGGGTATCTTACTGGCCTGGGGGTTGCTCAACATCACTCAGATACATCATAGAGACAAGTTTAGTGTGTGGACGAGCATTGTCGTAAGGCTGTTAAATAAACACATGAAGACGCAGGATGTCCGTGACGTCAGAGCTCCCTCTGTCACTACCCGCATGTCCAGTTGCTGCTCAGACCACGTCGCCAGGTGTGACACCACTGTGCCTCTCCAAAACATTGCAAGAATGGGACCTCTAGAGGCGTTGCCTCCATACTCTCTCACGATGATCGTCTGGGGTAGTGTAGAACTGCAGTTGATCACTAAACACAATACGACGCCGATGTTTAGCAGCCAACGCTTCCCAGTAACGGCAGCACTCTAAATACAGTCGTTTGTGTTGTGATATTAACGGCAGCCTACACATAGGATAGTCATTATTCAATTCGACCACTGTTAGTCTCTGACCAATGCTGTGGGATGACAGAGAAGGTTGCAGAGAATTCGTCACTTGTTTTGAGATATAAGGCGCAGACGCTGAAGTGTCCAAACATAGAATGGACAAAGAATAGGAGACGTGGAAGAGTGAACCCAGGCTGAGCACATCATTTTTCCTTAAGAATTTCAAATTTATTTCAAAATATGGCAACAGTCAGAATGGTAGTTAAAACAACAATCTTCTCTTGCGTCTGATAATAATAATAACCAGCAAGTTTTTCTTACATCTTACGCAAGCAAATTTAAAACGGAGAAACAATAATACAAATAACTACTGTTATCACAGTAAATAGGCCGAAGCCACCCTTAACCCCGCAGGGGCCATTCTTAAAACTCAGTTGACAACAAGTTACAGCAACCCAAAATGTTAAGCGGCCGGAAGGCTATTAAATAAAACCGACACAAGTATAACAGTGGAATCAATTTACGGTTCCTAAATTATATTACACAACAATAAAAAACAAGAATCAGTCTTCCAAGACAGGGGGAAAGTTTATAACATTGAGTGAATTACAAGAAGTGTGCAACCAAGCTAGGCCAAGCTGACGGTCAAGAATAGCGAATTACAGATGAATATAAACCTTCAAAAACGTAACTACAGTAAATGTTCGCAAACTTAATCACAGAGAATAGATCCTTAGGTTCGTGACGTTAGATCACAAGACAGGGCAAGTTCGAAAAGGAAGTTACCTAGAACTACCCATGAAATATAATAACCGGTAAATTTAACTTGTTTATAAGGTACAGCTTGAATCAAAAATTCAGCGAGGGATAACGGCCATCGGAGACGCCGTCCGGGTACATCCATAAGCCCGACATCCAGGAGTACATAAACTTGGGAATGTGCCGCGTCAGTCACAATATCACGCCTCAGAAGCCAAGGCTGTCGAAAAATAGCATACACATTAAGACACTAAAACCAAGAGCTCCGGCAATAAGGTCTAAGTCATCTAAAACAAATTTAAAAGAACTTTAGCTTAAAACATCAAAATCTGATTCAACACTGCTCAAAATGTACAACAGATTAGGGACGATTTGAAGCTAAGGAACAACAAATGGAAAACCAGTGCACATTAAGTAACTGTGGCAGAACTGGAGCAGAACAGTTCAAAGACAAATTTAAAACTTCAGTCAGTAGTCCATCTACAAAGGAGAGGACGCCTACTCGTCGTAGCCGGGTTCGTCCAAATTCATGATACATTTAGGGCGTGGTAGGACATGAAAGTGCCCCAAGTGGGAACTTCAGATGGCCAAGCGTTTATGAAATAAAAGGAATTTCGATTGGGATCTGTCACCATGTGACACTTATCAATTGTCCCTGTGACAATATGTTTAGGAAGCTGTGTTTGTCTCAGCTGTTAGATAACGGATTGGCGGGTTCGACCTCGCCCTGTGGCAAATATTTTTGTGGTCTTTGGCTAATGATACACTACTGACGTCACGATTAACACGCATTTCATCTTATGCCTATACTTTTTGTGCTTATATAAATTAATAAAATAACCTTCATGATGTTGCAGTTAATTGTGATGTCAGTAGTGTGCGCATTGCCAAGGAGCACAAAAGCATTTGCCACCAGGCAGAGTAGAACCAGCGACCCTTTCAATGCGAATCCGATCTCTTACCGCTGCGTCAAACACAACTACCTAATTATACTCTCAAAGTGACAACTGAAAAGATGCATATGGTGATAGTTCGGTATCAAAGTTCCTCTTATTTCCTAAACGATTGCCCTTCTGGAGTTTCCGCTTGGGGCACTTTCTTGTCTCACCACGCCCTACATGTACCATGAACTTGGACGAATTCGGCCGGTTGATGTGGCCGAGCAGTTCTAGGCGCTTCAGTTTGGAACCGCGCGACCGCTACTGTCGCAGGTTAGAATCCTGCCTTGGGCATGGATGTGTATGATATCCTTAGGGCAGTTAGGTTTAAGTAGTTCTCAGTTATAGGGGACTGATGACCTCAGAGTGCTCAGAACCATTTGAACCATCTGGACGAATTCGGCGATGACGAATAGGCGGCCTCTCCTTGTAAACAAAAATTCATGCAACCCGAGACTAACTCGGAGACTCTAACAGAGCAGCTGCCTGTAGAACACTTCTTATAGGCACATAAATAGAAATCACTAAGCATATCAGCTAGATTACACTCAAGGCTTGAAATCAAATTGCAAGAAAACCTCAACTTTCACTGAGAGAATAAACACAATGTGCACCCTAACATGCCATCATTCAAAGCACTATCCGGCTACCAACATTTAAATTGCACATGACGAGAGCATTCCAAAAGCCAAATTGCTGGTGTACTCTCTCTCCAAAACCCGGAAATCAGCCACGATGGATGCTATCGCTCATGCAACATCGAACACACGAAGAGGGCCCAACGACCACCATGTCAACAGACTGGACCTCAGTCTGTGCGTGCTGCTTCCTCGTACGAACACCAAATCGCCAACTGCGGTTGGGTCACACCTTTTCCTCAGTCTCAAACAGCGATAAACTGAGCAAATCATTGCGGCAGTCGTGCCTCTTACGAGGACGCCAGTTGGATGGCCCAAAAAGATCCCAACGACGCCACAACTCAGATGTGAAAGGGTTATGTTGTGCTTTGTATGAAACAGAATGGTCCTCGCATATGGTGGTGAGACATGTTCAATGTAACCTTGACCACGAGTAAACCTGTTCTCACATTTCCACGCTTTCCAACATAGGACCATTGTCACGGATGAATGCCCTCCAAATACGAATATTGCATGATTCGACCGCCTGGCCAAATGGCGATCCACAATGAGGCCCCTTTCCAGCTCTGTTAGGTGCTGATAACGCTGTCTCAAACGAGTACTTCGCATCTCCATGTGCTTCACATTGATCACTCACAATCTGACCCTGTTCACTACAGCACTAAACATGAACAACATTTTCGTATTGTGGTGGCTGTTATGCCTAAGAGTTGCAATGATTTACATACCAGACGATGATGTGTACATATGTGAATTTATCTTAAAATTCGATAATGTCTTGTGTGTCGTTCAGTTTGTTTGTCAACCAGAGTACTTTCCTTACTGCATACGAGTCTGCAACGGCATCAAGCGAAATAAGTCTCGCAGTGTACAATTCTCCTAATATTTTCAAACAATGGAAGATCCAGGATGGAATGAAACAATATTATGAGAAGTAAAGTTGCTACTCACCATATAGCGGAATGTTGAGTCGCAGATAGGTACAACAAAAAGACTCTCACAGTTAAAGCTTTCATCTAAGGGCCTTCCTCAACAATAGACACACATACGCATATACAAACACTCATGCAAACACAGCTCACGCACACGACTGCGGTCTCAGGCAACTGAAACCACACCTGCCACACTGCACTCAGACTGGACCTGCCAATCATGAACAGCATTCCAGGGGTGTTTTTCAACAGGACGATGCTCGCCCACACAGCTGTTGTAACCAAAAATGCTCAATAGAGTATCGACATGTTGCTTTGTCCTGCTTGATCAGCAAATCTGCCTCCAATTGATCACATATCGGACATCATCAGACGACAACTCCAGTGCCATCCACAACGAGCATTAATCGCCCCTGTATTGACAGAGCAAGTGCAAGAGTCATGGAACTTCATCCCATACACTGACATCCGGCATCTGCACAGCTCAATGCATAAACATAATGAGTTTTACACTCTGCAGCGGAGTGTGTGCTGATATGTAACTTCCTGGCACATTAAAACTGTGTGTCAGACCGAGACTCGAACTCGGGATCTTTGCCTTTCTCGGGCAAGTGCTCTACCATCTCAGCTACCCAAGCACAACTCACGACCCGTCCCCACAGCTTTAATTACGCCAGTTCCTCGTCTCCTACTTGTCAAACTACACAGAAGCTCTTCTGCGCTTCTGCGGAAGTTGCAGAACTAGCACTACTGAGAAAAAGGATATTGCGGAGACATGGCTTAGCCACAGCCTGGGGAATGTTTCCTGAATCAGTTTTGGAAGGTAGGAGACGAGGTACTCGCAGAAGCAAAGCTGTGAGGAGGGGGCGTGAGTCGTGCTTGCGTAGCTCAGATGGTAGAGCACTTGCTCGCGAAAGGCAAAGGTCTCGAGTTCGAGTCTCGGTCCAGCAAACAGTTTTAATCTGCCAGGCAGTTTCATATCAGCCCACACTCCGCTTCAGGTGAGAATCTCATTCTGGAAACATCCCCAAGGCTGTGGCTAAGCCATTTCTCTGCAATATCCTTTCTTCCAGGAGTGCTAGTTCTGCCAGTTTCGCAGAAGAGCTTCTCTAAAGTTTGGAAAGTAGGAGTCGAAGAACTGGCAGAATTGAAACTGCGGAGACGGGTTGTGAGTCGTGCTTGGGTAGTTCAGATGTTAGAGTACTTGTCCGCGAAGGGAAAGGTCCCGAGTTCGAGTCTCGGTCCGGCACACAGTTTTAATCTGCCAGGAAGTTTCAGTGCATGAACTTTTGCATGCTTTCATTCAACAATCTGCCAGTTACACCTTCTATTAATGTTCGAGCTTTAACATTTACAATGGTGTATTGGCTCTGAGCACTACGGGACGTAACATCTAAGGTCATCAGTCCCCTAGAACTACTTAAACCTAACTAAGCTAAGGACATCACACACATCCATGCCCGAGGAGAATTCGAACCTGAGACTGTAGCAGTCGCGCTGTTCCGGACTGAAGCGCCTAGAACTGCTCGGCCACTTCGGCCGGCTCAATGGTGTATTTTTTGCTTCCATTAACCTGTGATCTTGCAATGACAAACACTTCAATACGTTGCGTAGACAAATGTATACCCGAAATTTAATTACTCTACATTAATGTTGTGCTATGTGTGCACGACATCGTTGATTCTCAGTTAGCGATATCATCTGCACTGTGTATGTCTTTGCTCTTTTACTGCGAAATTTGAGGGCACCAGTTCTCAATAGGTCATATCAGTAGCAACAGGCGGGGGTATAGGGGCATGTGTGGCAAGCAGAAGGGAGTGACTTGCTGACAGGAGTTCGGAGAATTGTACGTACAATTTGTAGGTGTCTGGCGTTGAATCACCTGACTTTCGGAAAACGTCTTCCATGCAGTTCCGAAGACTACAAGAGCCGATAAGTGTATGAATTAACGCACAGTCAGGTTAACAGCTCATGCATCCAAGACGCTGACAGAAATAATATACAGAAGAATGCAAAAGCAAATTGAGAATGTGTTAAACAACAATCAGTTTTGCTTCAGAAAATGTAGAGTGACTATAGAGGCAACTCCGACGTTGCGATTGATAATGAAATCAAAACTAAAGAAAAATCAAGAAAAGTTCTTAGGACTGGTCGATCTGCAAAAAGCGCTCGACAGTGTAAAATTGTCGAAGATGATCGAAATTCTGAGAAAAATGGGGGCACGCTGTTGAGAAAGACATGTAATATAGAATATGTACAGGAGCCAAAAGGGAACAATAGGTGTGGAAGACCTAGAATCAACTGCTTGGATGAAAAAGGGTGTAAGAGAGGTACACAGTCTTTCACACCTACTGTTCAATCTGTACATCGAAGAAGGAATGAAAGATGAAGGAAAGGTCCTAGAGTGTAATTCCAATTGGAGGTGAAAGGATGTCAATGATAGTATTCACTGATGGCATTACTATCCTCAGTGAAAGTGAAGAAGAATTACAGCATATGCTGCATGGCATGAACAATCTAATGAGTACAGAATGTGGACTGACAGTAAGTTGAAGACAGACGGAAAAAATAAGAAGTATAAGAAATTACAACAGCTAGAAACTTAACTTCAGGATTAGTGACCATGAAGTAGATTAACATGAGGAATTCTGCAAAATAGCTCATGATGACAGAGTAAGGAGGACATCAAAAGCCGGCTATCATTGGCCAAAAGGGCATTCACAGCTAAGAAAAGTCAGTTAGTACCAAACATAGATCCTAGTTTGAGAAAGAACAGTATATTGCTAATTTTTACTTTATGGACCGTCTGACAGCAACTGAATGAAATACAATTTCATGCCATGCGCGATTCGCCTTTATTTTCTGCAAGGCATCTCCGGTGGCCTATAATAAGTAGATATGTTTTCTAACTAAATAGCAAACATACGTACATATGGCATGAGACTGTGTTTTATTCAGTTGCTGTGAGACGGTTCATAAAGTAAAATTTATCAATATACCATAATATTACACGCAAATGAGGAAGACGTGATTAAAAAAGTTGAAGACTGAAGAAGAAATTTCTGAGAGTGTACACACATTTTGCATCACCCCGGTTCCCAGAACTCCTGAAGATGGACGTAGACTGTTGATATTGTATCACAGGCACAGACCCTTTGAGTGTTCAGAGATGTCACTAAAGCCACCCAGAGATGTAAACATTCATGCATGAGAACCGCCGATAAGACAAAGGGGATCAGGCAGCCGATCAGTTCCAGTCATTTCACCAGGAAGGTAGAACACGGCTCGTCTGTAGTTCAACCATGCCTAGACGTTCAATATCGCGGTTAGATCGCGCCCGCATTGTTACTTTGTGCCAGGAAGGGCTCATAACAAGGGAAATATCGAGGCGTCTGAGAATGAACCAAAGCAATGTTGTCCGAACTTGGAAGAGATACAGAGAGACAGGAACTGTCGATGTCATGCCTTTCTCAGGCCGCCCAAGACCTACTACTGCAATGGATGACCGCTACCTACGGATTATGGCTAGGAGGAACCCTGACAGCAACGCCACCATGCTGAATAATGCTTTTGGTGCAGCCACAGGACGTCGTGTTACGACTCGAACTGTGCGCAATAGGCACATGGTGCACAACTTTACTGCCGACGTCCATGGCGAGGTCCATCTTTGCAACCACGACACCATGCAGCTCGGTATAGATGGGCCCAACAACATGCCGAAAGGACCACTCAGGACTGGCATCACGTTGTTTTCACCGTTGAGTGTCACATATGCCTTCAACCAGACAATTGTCGTAGACGTGTTTAGAGGCAACCCATTCAGGCTGAACGCCTGAGAGTGCAGCGTGATGGAGGTTCCATGCTGTTTTGGGGGTGGCATTATGTGGTTCCGATGTACAGCGCTCTTGGTCATGGAAGGTGCTGTAACGGCTGTACGATATGTGAATGCCATCCTCCGACCGGTAGTGCAACCGTATCGGCAGCATATTGGCGAGGCATTCGAGTTCAAGGACGACAATTCGCGTCGCCATCGAGCGCATCTAGTGAATGACTTCCTTCAGGGTAATGACATCGCTCGACTAGAGTGGCCAGCATATTCTCCAGACATGGACCCTATCGAACATACCTGGAATTGATTGAAAAGGGCTGTTTATGGGCGACGTGACCCACCAACCACTATGAAGGATCTACGCCTAATCGCCGTTGAGGAATGGGACAATCTGGACCAACAGTGCATTGATGAACTTGTGGATAGTATGCCACGATGAATACAGGCATGCATCGACGCAAGAGGACGTGCTACTGGCTATAAGAGGAACCGATGTGTACAGCAACCTGAACCACCACCTCTGAAGGTCTCGCTATATGATGGTACAACATGCAAAGTGTGGTTTTTATGAGCAATCAAAAGGGCGAAAATGATGTTTATGTTGATCTCTATTTCAATTTTGTATATAGGTTCCGGAACTCTCGGATCCGAGGTATCCAAAACTTTTTTTGGTGTGTATGGTAGTGAAACACGCACTGTAGGAAAACTGGAACAGAAGAGAATTGAACCGTTTGAGATGTTGTGCTACAGAAGAATGTTGAACATTACATGCACTGATAAGGTAAGCAACGACGTTTTCCGCAGAATCGGCGAGGAAATGGGCATATGGAAAATACTGACAAAAAGAAGAGACAGGATAATAGGACATCTGTTAAGACATCTGGATGTAACTTCCATGGTACCAGAGGGAGGTGTCGAGGGTAAAAACTGTAGAAGACGACAGAGATTGGAATACATCCAGCAAATAATTGAGAACGAAGCTCGCAAGTGCTACTCTGAGATGGAGTGGCTGGCACAGAAGACGAAGTCGGGGTCGCGTCAAACCAGTCAGAAGACTAATGACTAAAATAAAGTCTAGTTTTACTAGGTTGTGTGAGCAGTCTGTTGGATCGAACACATCTGCAAGGCCACAGCCTAGCCTGTGGAGTGTTATTGGCACCTTTACGCTGGTTATAGTTTAACTGTTAGAGGAAACGAGTCTGTTCGGAAAATTGATGCATGTGTATATTGTGGTCTTTATGGTGAGCCATTTTCTGCAATGGACAGTAATTTTGTTCGAAAATCGTATGAGATCTAATGAATCCTGGTCGTTTTTGCATCTAGGTAATATTTGTGGTCGTTCCCTCGAAATTCTGTTGTGAGGAAAGGCGTTAGATTTTATTTTTCTATCAGACTGTGTTTAGGCGATTTTCTGCAGTGTATTAATGATTGTTGGGGAACACGCTTTGTAATGTGGATTTTGATTTCCACTTACCATGTTACTGGCTAGTGTGGCTTGGCTGACTGTGTACGCAGGCTCGTGCTTATTGTTAAAATGTAAGCTGCTTGTCTGGCTGATTATCTTTTCAGTCCTTGCCAGCCTTGCTTTATTTGATGGTGTTCTATATTTTGTCAGGCGACTGCTTATGATGTATGTTACAGGACAGAGTAGCCATTAGTTAATACCTTGTAGTTAGTCTTGGGATTTTCATCAGATCATTTTTGGTAATGTAAATTACTCGTACATTTATTTTGGTGAGGTAGCTGACCAGCTAATTCTAGTACATTTTTATTACATGTTATTTGCTGATTGACGAACTAGCCACCAGTGTAATAATTATACTGTGATTTGTTCGTTTGCCCTTTCCTGCTTAGCATTCATAATGGCTTGATATTTGTCTTCAAAGAACGCCATAAGAATTCTGAGAGCGGTGTACGTACTGAAGTGATTACTTATCGACCCCTCAGTGAACTATCGGGAGTTTTGTAGAACGTTCAGGTCAGAATTTCATGTGAATACGTAAGTTTTGATTGCTGATGTTATTCCAATGTTTCTTGCCCGGTCGACTTTGACGCTGTTGAAACAACAAGGCGAAATCATTACTCATAACTCGCCATATTTCTGCTGGAGTGTCGGGCGTAGCCAATTCTTAATGCATGTTTGATCGGCTACCGCCATTGTTTTCTTCCAAATAACCCCATGAGATTAAGTATGTGTCTTTCTTTGACATCCTATGTATGAAATGTACTGAAAACGGTGCAGTGGACTTTAAATTTACAGCAGCTGAATCCATCTAAATCTTGTTCAAGTAAATCTTGAAGAGGTCAATTGGTAGTTTATTTTCATTTCTTGAATTTGTGCATACTTTGGATGTCTCAAACGCTAAGTGACAGTTTTGAATCGCTTCTTATTTGCGCACAGTTTATGGTCAGAGTAGCTGTGACGTTGGAAGATGTGCTTCTTTTGTCATCACTGCCTGGCGGCGAGGAGCGCGGCAGTTCTATCTTTAGGGGAGCAGTGAGACAGACGCCGAGCAGAGGACTCGTGGCGATGTAGACGTAAAGTTAAGAGCATCTGTGTTTAAGCAGAACAATTTGTGTTTGAATTTTGTGAAATAGATGAGAGAGATTTGAGTAGTGATTGAGAATGAAATGAGATGTAACGAGAATAGAAAAGAGTATGAAGAGGAATGAAGGTAATATTTCTATTTCGGGCAATTGTAGCCGCGCGTAGTTTAGAATATTGTTGAATGAGACATCCAATGAGGGAATTTTAGATTTTCATTAATGATTGAGTAATTTTCACTGTAAGGTTTTCTATGTTTATCGATTATTTGTCTAACATTGGTGAGTGTAAGAGAGTTTGATATCAATTTATCCCTTTGTCAATGTGTTAATGAGTGTTGTAATATGAATTTTGGACAATTAACAATATACCAAATATCTTAAAAACAGTTTGTTAAAGGAATATTTCGCCTAACAGCATTGTCCACATCCTCGATCCAAGTGATTTTTATTTAAAGAATGTCTTACTCAGTGATGTGTACAACATAATTTACTTGTTGTCTGGAGCACTTCAATAAGCTCTCAGCAGCTGCAGAAATTTTCAGCTGGCACGCAGAGAGCAGCAAGCACCACATTTCCAAGGAATTACATTGCGACGTAAGATACACTCCTGGAAATGGAAAAAAGAACACATTGACACCGGTGTGTCAGACCCACCATACTTGCTCCGGACACTGCGAGAGGGCTGTACAAGCAATGATCACACGCACGGCACAGCGGACACACAAGGAACCGCGGTGTTGGCCGTCGAATGGCGCTAGCTGCGCAGCATTTGTGCACTGCCGCCGTCAGTGTCAGCCAGTTTGCCGTGGCATATGGAGCTCCATCGCAGTCTTTAACACTGGTAGCATGCCGCGACAGCGTGGACGTGAACCATATGTGCAGTTGACGGACTTTGAGCGAGGGCGTATAGTGGGCATGCGGGAGGCCGGGTGGACGTACCGCCGAATTGCTCAACACGTGGGGCGTGAAGTCTCCACAGTACATCGATGTTGTCGCCAGTGGTCGGCGGAAGGTGCACGTGCCCGTCGACCTGGGACCGGACCGAAGCGACGCACGGATGCACGCCAAGACCGTAGGATCCTACGCAGTGCCGTAGGGGACCGCACCGCCACTTCCCAGCAAATTAGGGACACTGTTGCTCCTGGGGTATCGGCGAGGACCATTCGCAACCGTCTCCATGAAGCTGGGCTACGGTCCCGCACACCGTTAGGCCGTCTTCCGCTCACGCCCCAACATCGTGCAGCCCGCCTCCAGTGGTGTCGCGACAGGGTTGAATGGAGGGACGAATGAAGACGTGTCGTCTTCAGCGATGAGAGTCGCTTCTGCCTTGGTGCCAATGATGGTCGTATGCGTGTTTAGCGCCGTGCAGGTCAGCGCCACAATCAGGACTGCATACGACCGAGGCACACAGGGCCAACACCTGGCATCATGGTGTGGGGAGCGATCTCCTACACTGGCCGTACACCTCTGGTGATCGTCGAGGGGACACTGAATAGTGCACGATACATCCAAACCGTCATCGAACCCATCGTTCTACCATTCCTAGACCGTCAAGGGAACTTGCTGTTCCAACAGGACAATGCACGTCCGCATGCATCCCGTGCCACCCAACGTGCTCTAGAAGGTGTAAGTCAACTACCCTGGCCAGCAAGATCTCCGGATCCGTCCCCCATTGAGAATGTTTGGGACTGGATGAAGCGTCGTCTCACGCGGTCTGCACGTCCAGCACGAACGCTGGTCCAACTGAGGCGCCAGGTGGAAATGGCATGGCAAGCCGTTCCACAGGACTACATCCAGCATCTCTACGATCGTCTCCATGGGAGAATAGCAGCCTGCATTGCTGCGAAAGGTGGATATACACTGTACTAGTGCCGACGTTGTGCATGCTCTGTTGCCTGTGTCTATGTGCCTGTGGTTCTGTCAGTGTGATGATGTGATGTATCTGACCCCAGGAATGTGTCAATAAAGTTTCCCCTTCCTGGGACAATGAATTCACGGTGTTCTTATTTCAATTTCCAGGAGTGTATTTTCATTTCAGGATCAGTTTGCTACGAAATTTATCAATGCACAGGGACCGTTCCATGAAAAGCATTATTACGCATACCATTAAAACACAGGGACCACTTTTTTAACTAAAGAGATTAAAAGTAAGGTTCAGGATTTAATGAGTTTGCACATTTTTTTAGAAAGATTATAAAACGTAGCATGTTGACGTTGTATTCTCGCTGGCAGGTATATTAGGTACCTCTCGCAGTTATAAATGCACAAAGTCACTCAAAGCTAAACAACTCCAAAGTTACCGCCAACCAACCAAGCCAGCACGAGTTCAAAATCAAACCAAACGAAAATAATTTTTAAACGAAACTTGCAGTCTAAGAGACACTGTCTACAGACAGTTTTTTCTACAGATCAGTTTGGCAGTTTGGGGCATGGTTCAAATGGCTCTGAGCACTATGGGACTTAACATCTGACGCCATCACTCCCCAAGAACTTAGGTCTACTTAAACCTAACTAACCTAAGGACATTACACATATCCATGCACGAGGCAGGATTCGAACCTGCGACCGTTGCGGTCGCGCGGTTTCACACTGTAGCGCCTTGAACCGCTCGGCCACTCCGGCCGGCGTTTGAGCCATCCTGTATGTTCTAGGCAGCTTACGGTGAAGCTCTCATCAACTTCATACTTTGTCCTTGGTGTTTTTGATCCGCCATTGCGTCATAAAGGTCATTGCGTTGATGAGGCTAATAGCCCGCTTTCCTGTGGAGGCATGTTTAGATGTAAGCTGCAAATCCCTTAAAATAATTACTAACGGGCATCTTGTATTCTTAAACAGATTTCGTCTAAACCCTTAAGCACATTTGTCCACTGTGTATCCAGCTTGCATGGCCACTCTCCATTGTTATGTTACCCTCTGTCTTTCTGAAGAGTTATTAAGGTTTTTTGAGTAATGAAATTTTGTTCACATAAGATTCGTCTGTGTTGTAACAAGCTGGTCTTTAGGGACGAGGTATTTTGTATTTTATGACATTC
Organism: Schistocerca gregaria; assembly: GCF_023897955.1. Taxonomy (NCBI): domain Eukaryota; kingdom Metazoa; phylum Arthropoda; class Insecta; order Orthoptera; family Acrididae; genus Schistocerca; species Schistocerca gregaria. The sequence continues at coordinate 329,316,019 of NC_064924.1, read as the reverse complement.
ATATGTAAAATATAAAAACTTAAAAAGGATTCGCTGCGGCAGGCATTTGCCATTGTAACTTAAGCAGTTTGCGCAGTTGCTAACTGTGGTATTTGTTTGATGAATTGAATTGAACCTGTAATTATTATCTTTTAACGAGCAACATTGTATAATAATTAATAATTCGTGCTGCAACTGCTTAGCAAGTTAAATTATTTTGATAAGAGAAGGAACCATGCTAGCCAAGGGGGGGTTTGGCAAACATGAAGACAAGCAGCAGAAACTACTGCAGTGTGCGGGCAGACATTTTTTGTTCAAATGTAATCCCAGGGAAACGGGGCGTAGAATATCGTCGACCCACCACTGTGCTGTCAGGGTGTCGCGAGTGACAACCAAAGGGGTCCTAGTATGAAAAGGAATGCACCCCCCAGACCATCACTCTGTTTGGAGGGCGAGAGCTTGGTATCTCACTGCTGTGCACGGCGTCTCCAGACACTTCTTCGGCCCCATATCATTGACTGGAGTAGAATATGGTCTTCAGTGATGAATCCCGGTTCCAAATGAGCACCCATGACCAGCGAAGACGTGCCTGGAGACGAGGTGGGATACCAAACTTACCATCGCCTGCCATACGGCCTGATAACCAGGAGTGATTGTCTGGGGTGCCATTTCCTTTCATAACAGAACTACTTTGGTTCTCATCCGCCGCAACCTTACAGTACGTCGACGACATTCTACGCCCCGTTCTGCTGTCTGCATGGCAAACCACCCTGCGCTTACATTTCAGGACGGTAATGCCCGCCCGCAAACGTCGAAAGTTTGTACTGCTTGTCTTCGAGTTCGCCATTCCCTACCTCGGCCTGCAAGGTCGCCGGTCTCTCCCCAACTGAGAACATTATGGCTCAGGCCCTCCAACCAGCTCAGGATTTTGACGAAGTAACCCGCCGGTTGGATAGAATTTGGCATAATATACCTCAGAAGGATATCGGACAACTCTATGAATCAGTGCCAAGTCGCATAACGACTTGCATAAGGATCAGAGGTTGATTAATGCGTTATTCACGTTCCCTACCTGTGAAGCTCTTTCGCTTGCATAAATCATTTGTTTGTCTGTACATGTATATCTAGCGATTTCCATCCCATTCGGATGATTCCTTCATGCTGTATCGTTTTTTATTGTCTTAGAGACAGAGTGAGTCACGTAAATGTAACACCTCTTTTATTTGATGAACGGTTACACATATACAGAATCAGTTTTCGGAAAATGGCAGAGCGTCGAGAAGCACGTACATTTTTATTTCGTTAATGTCTTTAGCGCTGGTAAACGGAGATATTGAAGAAAGTCCGTCTTTTTAAATGGAACAGTTTACTTCGTATAATTGCATTCAATAGCTTCTGAGTGATAATTATTGCTATAGAGTTTGTTAATGATCACATTGAAACCATTCCTAAAACATTCGAGAAATGTCGTATAATGCGAGAGTACGATGCGTGGAAACGGCGTTTCTGGTGCAAACACTGTCAAGAAGGCTTGTCAGACTAGTTGTATACCGTAAGGTTCACCTAAGAATGCTGTATATGAAAATACGATATAGGCTAGGATCTATCGTATCACGACTTAGAAAAGCTATTTCACATTTATGTGTACTCCCGCATTTATATCTGAATGTAAGCTCGTAATAATAGCATTACCAGCTACGTGCAATACACGCTGTCGACGTGTTTGATATTGCACTGCAATTATGTACATATGTAAATTAAATAAAGTTCTTTAACAATAATTTGGTAACCACTCAAATTACAAAAAAGACAAACTCAAACTGTTGACCATGAACTGAAAGGCATATTTTCAATCGTCGATCGATAGAACGATGAATGGATGTAATTACAGTGTACGATATGGTAGGGCATGCGCTGGCAATTCAAAGACACGTATCATCTGGCGTAGTTAGAACTTCGTCATAGACCGCATCTTTGAGTGCTCGCCACAGAAAGAAATCAAGAGCAGTTAAATGGGGGACTTCGCAGGCCATTTGACAACAGAATTTCGTCCTTTCCGTCGTACAGGACAGTTCTCAGTCAGTATTTGCGTTGCAATACGGATTAGTGAGCTGGACAATCGTGGTCTT